>NW_012148374.1:904147-905244 GCF_000956105.1 Propithecus coquereli | reverse complement strand
TAAATACTTAAGCATATAAATATAAAAACATAGTGATGTTTCTTATTAAAATGTATACAAATCTTGCCTGTAGAGGTTTAAAACAATAGATTAGGTATGGTTTACTTTAAATGCCTACATTCCCCACATGATCTGTACACTCTATGTCCAGGGCCCTGCAATAAACTTCCACTGCAAACAAACAAATGAAACAAAGTAATATTTCCATGGGTTACATAGAAAACTTGCTAGTTACTTTGTGATCTTTCCAGAAGATTCATAATACCTTCAGCATAGGTAGTACATTAAATGGCCAGAGTGTTATGTATTGACATCGTGCACCATCTAAAATCTTTATTAGTAGCTCTGTGCTTTGAAATCCATCTGACATATAAAGGCCATAGGTTTTGAGCAAGCTATAAACAGTCTCCCTCATTATAGGGCATATTTAGAATCCAGATAAAGATGGGACAGCTGTGCCTTCCAGATGAGTCCCATAATCACTGGTCTCATTAGAATTCCACAACTAATGGAAAAGGGATTTTTCGTTTTTCCATGCCATAGGCCCATAACTATGAAAGAAATCCCCAAATTGTGGCTAATAGCAGAATCTAGTCTTCTTCTCCTGCTCCATGAGGAAATAGGAGAATGTCCTGTTACTTCATAACCATTCTGAAGAGATTTTCCTTCTAGCCTTTAATTGTGAAATTTCTCAAAGCCACCCTTTGGCTGAGGGTCTGGCTTTTCAGACATTTCCTCTTCAATTCTTACTGTCTTTACTGTGATCTGTGGCAACCTGAGAGAGAGCACAGATACACTGTCTTGCTTATACAGTGCATGACTTAATTCAGTTCCCTTTTATGCTGACTATAAAATTCTGCCTTAGTATTCATGAGGTATATGATATAACTCAGTTCATATGATTCATCCCATTTCAAATACAATTTTTTTCTTGAACTTCCAAATAGTTTGCTTTTTGTATTTTGGTAAAGTATTTATTTTCAGAGCTTGGAAGCACCTGGTATAAGTTCAGTCATTTATTTTCTCTCTCTTTTAAAATATTTACAATCAAAATAAACAGAAAAAAATAAGAAATGTAAGAGTTTAAGAACCTTTGC
>NW_012148374.1:900030-904097 GCF_000956105.1 Propithecus coquereli | reverse complement strand
ATTATTAAAAATGTATTCCATTATTTCTACTCTTCATACAATCAATATTTTAGTTTATAACTTGCCTTGAGAGTTACAATGAGGGAAATCCCAGGTGACTCTATACATTATGATTTACTTCAAACTTAAATATAACATACAACTAGCCTTGGTTAATGCTTCTATAGACATTTGTGGATTCTTGGAAGGAAATCAGTCATTCTACACCTTTTGATGCCTATCAAACAGTATCTAGTATAAAGATCACAAATGTCTGACCCGGCCTGATTTTCTAAAAGAAATCGAGTCTACTTCCAACATTTAAAACTTGGGAGATTTAACATGAAAATCTAGATTTCTGTTTTTTTCCTCAAAATGTAGAGTTCTTACCATACGACCACCTTACAATGAGTATGAGCTCTTCAGGTCACCACAGTGAAGTACTTCCTGATGAAGATTCAGGCTGTTACTACTCTCTATTGATGATGCAGACTAATGTGACTTCATGTTTTTGGGTAATCACTTGGCCCTTATATGTATTGGAAGTGGTGATCCCGGTTTTATTGCTTTTTCCTGTCTTCACCATCAACATCCTTCCTGTGAGGCAATCACTTTGGTGCCCTGAGGTTTGCCACATCTTATCATACCTGGTTAAACAGGCTGCTTACTGTAACATGATCTTTATGTTAGGGTTGCAAATACATTTGTAACAAATATGATTTCCTTTGAAAAGATACAGGGATATCCTTTATTTTCCAATTACAAGCAACTAATGAAGTATGGTTGTGATTATCATAGAATATATACCTGAAATGTATGAATTCATTGGTTGTATTAAATTATACGCCTCCTGTGGTAGTAAGGTAATAGTGAAAGCCTCGCTTGGTTCATGCTCATGAATGTTCCTTCAAAGACAAAAAGGAAAGGCAAACCTCAGGGATCACTATGTACACTGCTTAACCTTGGGGATGTTTTTGTGATAACAAACAGCAGGGGCTAATGAGAAATGGCAACTTTCCACCTATATGAGGATCAGCCTGGCCATCAGGGCCCAGCAACTGTTAAAATAGAGCCGGGCCATGAAAAGAGTTGAATTGATTCCAGAAAAAGTCTGGGGGAATTAATATTTTAGGAAAGGCTAGAATGAGAAAAATATACTATGTAGGAAAGAGTAATTTTTATAAAGTATTGTAAGAAATAAAATGCTAGGTAAAATGTAGAATAGTGTAAATAGTAGTGACTTTGGACAGGAAAATGTGGGGTTAAATCCTTATGCTTTTGATATTTAGCTATTTAGTGAGTGACTATTAGCCTGGAAAAATTAGTTAACGTCTTTGACCTGTAGTCTCCTCATCTTCATATTATGACTACATCTGCTTAGAGAAAAATTTTTGAGATCTTTACTCATGTATATATTTGTATATTCACATATATATTATATATAAGGCATATAATTAATAGCATCAGGTGTTGTGCCACAACATAATGTTGAGCATATGAAGTCTTCATGAAGAAAACATTCATTCATTATTATTCCATTAAAATAAAGTTCAAAATCAGCTAAAACTAATCTATAGTGTTAGAAGTTAGCAGAGTATTTTCCTTTGGGGAGCAGAGTAGGAATAATATGTGAAAAGTTATTTGAAAGGAGCTACTAATCTGTTGGTAATTGTCTGTATCTTAATCCATGTGGTAGTATATAAGTCATGACATGAGTAATACAGATAAAATCAACAACAGTGTGCCACTTTGGAGAGCCTTCTAAATTGAAAAGGTAAAGTTTTGTTTACAATCTTTGCCCCATCTTCTCAGGAAGAGTTGGCATGTCATGAAGTCATGGAATATCAAGTAGTTGTATATGACTGAAGTGAAGTGGGGTGAGGGTGCTGGAAGTTGGGGGACAAGTGGAAGGAGCAGTAGAAAGATCTGAGAGCTGCAGCCAGACATCAGATTATGGTGCCAGGTCAGGCCATATGTTATGAGAAATGTTTAGAAACTTGCAACTTATCCAAAAAGTCATGAGGAGCAATGGAAATATTTTAAATTTGACATTATCAGTAATGTAATTTAAAAGATCACTAGCCAGACTGTCCAATATAGTTTAGGTTATATTTGAAGATGGGATATGCAATATGCTATGGTAGAAAGCCAAATAAATAGACTGTCAGCAGTAGTGGAAACAAACAGAGAAATGGTGAAGATTTTAAAAACAGTAAACAATTTAAATTACTGGATTTGATGATTAAATGTAGGAAGGCAAGACATAGGAGAAGTGACATCAGATTTACAGGTTTCTGGGTTTTGCAGGCTGAATGGTTTTGTGATTCACTGAGATAGAAAATACAAAAGGAGTAAGAGAAAAGCCTAAGAAATATAGAACATTTTCCTTAATTACTTAACAAACTAGCAATTCTATTAATAGTTTGATGTTTTACTTACATTATTCACTGAAATGATGTTCTGATATTTGTTTCACTGGTTTGATAGAGCCGATCAATTTAGATCTGTAAAGGACTAGTGATGTTGTCTTCATGCCTTATGGAAATCTCCATGAATGGAAAGAGCCTCTTAAGAAAACTGAGCAGTTTAAACTAAATACAACTAATTTCACAGCCGATGACTTGAATAATCTAAACAGGCTCTGTATGACAGCCTCTTGTTTAACATTTCAAGGGGATTCTATAACCCCAAATAAATTTTCTAGAGGCAAGCTGTCAATCTTTCAGTTTTGCTTGGCTCTAATGTAGAAGGACTCTGATAACCAGAAACACAGGACTAAAAATGATGCATGAAATAAAATGTCTAAAATATATTGAAAAGTGAAAGGGAGGATGAGATTGGATGTGTACCCTAGTTACCAATCTGTCTCCCTTCTTAAAGAACCACAGTCAATGTTTCTTCCAGTACAGTTATGTTCACACTGGCATACCCAATACAAAAGTAATTTTGGTTGTTCTAACTCTGTTGATGAAAAAAAGAAATAGTCCTCTCTCACTTAATTTCTATCTTCCCATTGCCTCTTGCTCTACATGTACCACACATACATGGAGATAAGGGGCCTTTATTACTGTGAATGGCTGCAAAGGAAGCATGGGAATAAGAGATAGACAATGCATCAGGATGGAAAGAACATGGAATTCAATATTAGACATATCTGGTTTCAGATCTAAGCTGTGGTTCTTTGCGGCTGTGCGATGATGATCATATATCAACCTTAGTTTCCTCATGTGTAAAATGGAGCTAATATTAGATAACTCAAAATTAGTGGGTTGGTGCAGTTAAATACATATCTTAAATTTAACGATACTAGAATCAAAATCTCAACAGAACTTTTGTAAAATTATTGGTCTACCACAAATACTCTTTAAGTTAACGTTAGTAATGTTTTGAGAATTTTATTTTTCCCAAATTGTCAATACCATTAAGTATTTGCACTCAATTTACAATTTTTATATAAAGGGTAACTTTAATAGTTTAGTATGTCTTACTTTAAACATCATATTTGGAATCAACTCAGAGTTAAAAACTTAAAGGGGCATTGTTAAAGAAAGTATCAGTAAAGATTATTTAGGACCAAAATCACTCTAGGTCTGAAATATCCAATAATTAAAATTATTTTACCTTTAATTTTAAGAGCAATTATCTAGGCTTAATATACAAGTGAGCCTTGATGTATACTCTGCTTAGAAGAATTGAATAAGCAGTAGAAAATTACTTACAATTATAGAATATTACATTATGTATATTCAAGTTTCTTCTACTAATCTCTGTTCAGTATCATGCAATCTCTACTATACACCTTCTAATAGAAAACTGTCTTAAATTTTTGTATATTTATCTGTGATATGTTCATGTCTGAATGAGGGAAGACATTCTCTTTGTCCCCTAAAATATAACATGTGTGCATTTCCATATGAAAAATTCCAAAATTAGAAAGAACACTAGTGATATTCCTTAAATTTGAAGTGTTTCATGCTATTAGAATAAATTGCTTTTGAACATTATTATTTTGATCATATCATGATTTGTTTTTCAGTATTGCTGCCCAATAAATAGGTATTAAAGAGAAAAAAAAATAGGAGGGCAAA
>NW_012148374.1:893264-898385 GCF_000956105.1 Propithecus coquereli | reverse complement strand
AAGGTTGGATGACACATTTAAGGCCGGAGAAGTCACTGTTGGATGGGGTTACCCATTCACATGCATACACACACCCACACACAAAAGTACACAGTACAGACTAGTAGAACTAAAAATCTCATGCTGAAATAAGCATTTTTAGTCAAATAAAGCTAACCAGGTGATAAATTTAATAGTATCATTATCCAAAGTGCTGCTGAAGGCTGAAAATAGAGACTTAAATACATATGAAAGTAATTTGTGAATTAGACAGTTTTTAACATGAAATTGGGGATGCCGCCAAATTCTTAAACCTTGTAAATTTCCTGGGCTGGATGAATTATTGATTAGAAACAGGATATCATTAACTAATTTATTTATTTGCTCATACAGACAGTTTTATCTAATGGCTAATTTTGTCACTTTGTCATGAATATGTGCAAAGGAACTCAGTCTTAAAGGTTTTGGGTAATGAGTTTCTAAATAGTTATTTAGGGTGTTAGTCACTGAAGATAGAAAACAAATAAGAGTCAGCTTGTGTTCTTGAGGGTCACACAGTTAGGCATTAAATAAAGCAACACCCAGGTGTATATTACATCTCTCCCTTTAAGCATGGCTTAAGTCATGATACTAAATGTGAGAGCTTCAAAGATGCCTTTTACCTAGTGTTCTCTGGAAGATTACGACTGCTCTGAGGTACTAGCAATCTGGGTCCACACTAGGAAAAGTTCTTGGACTGATTCTGTCCAGGGGGTTATCCAATTCTTGACCCCACAGTTTGATATAAAGGAAATATAAAGGAAAAGCAGCAGCAGAGAGGGAGGAAAGCAATTACCTCTTGTTGATGTAAGTGATAAGAGAATGGCATATTGAGCTATACTCTCGTATCCCCTCTTATGGACAGAATGCTCTTATAGTCTCAAATATGGAAACATCTTTCAGGGAAAAGGGAATTCTCATTCCCCAAAAGGGAATGCACATACACCTTTATTTTGGGGTAAACCTGAAATGGACAGCAACAGTGAAATGTGGGCAGAATGAAAAAAAAAAGCTTCATTAGGAGGTAATATGGAAAATGGGAACAGAAGAAAAATGGAGAGTGAAGATATTTCATTTCTTCGAATTTTCTTGAGAGAAGCTAAATTTTAGCAAATTGGTTTTTTTCAAAACATCTGTCCAAGGTTGTTCTCCTGTGATTCTTACAATCATTTTAGTAGTTAGCACTGTTTCTGGGTTTGCATATATGGAACTGATTATTTGTCACAGTGGGAGTGGGTACATTTAAATTTCTTCTTGACTGTTGAGGAAAAACTATGCTGCTTTATGACAGTACAGAAAGGGGTCAAAGAGATCCAAATATTAGAATCATTTCCAAACACATAGTGCTTGCTATTTCTTAAGTAGCAGGGTCACATTTATTTTAATGCTATTTAAATGCATCTAGATTCTACCACACTGCTTCGCATGCATGTATTCATGAGAAAGTCTACATTTTGTGAATAATGCATGGAATTTTGAGCTAATTATGTCCTATTTTTACATAGTTATTAAATATAAAAATATGTTTTCATTAATCATCTGGCATTTAATTAATGTAAAGTATCCATCTGATTAAATCTCAATTAGATGCCTATTCAAAACAGTGACATTTCATGTGTTACTGGACAATCTTACTGCCCACACAGATGGTATGCAATAAAAACATTAGCCAAATATTATACCATGACTGGTTGAACAAACTAAAGCACATCCATCTTAATAAAATACATTATAGATAAAGCCTCTGCAGTACATCCAACAATGAAATTATTACCATAACAGATTGGTGCTCACTCTGACATATGCTACCAATCAAACATATTTTGCATTTGTGTGTGTAACAAGCAGATACAGATGTGTAATAGTCTGTCTTTGATCTTCAGCACATTTTATTTAGCATTAACAAACACAAAAGCAGATGGATTATGGAGTTATGAAATTGAGCACATCTGATGACCACTTGGGATACTCATCAGAAGTATACTCTTAGCATTATTTAAAAGGATTTATTAATTACCATTGTGCTATTCAGTAACAGAAAGACATCTATTCATTGTTTTTGTTACTAGTACAATATTTGGACAAAAATATTCCTAAAACAGAACACAATTCTTAATGATAGTCATAATATACATTCATTATTAGTGTGATTCTTAGAGATTTTATCTAGATTATGTCTAGATTATAACCTACATTTTACCTAGATTACATAATTAAATACAACAAGCTGAAAAAATGTCAGTGTTACCATCCATGTATTTCTGATGAAGAAACAAGTATAAAGAGATGAATTAAAGTTCCTCAAAGTTACCCCAAAATAAGTTTGTCATAGTGGTGGGATTCTGATTTAGGTAACCTGACTCAAAAACCCATAACTTAGAAATCTGCTATGCTTTCTTTTTGAATATACTCACTCAAAGCCATGACAACAGTGTTGTTCATTGACCCTATAGCATCACTATCCAGAGAACTGCTTTATAGAATAAACTGTAAGTTCATCAAGTAAAGAGATAATTTTTATTGATTACTATAATCCAGATACCTAGTAGAGTGTCTAAAATAAGAATAGACATTCAAACACATACATCTACATATCATGTAGATGAAAATATATTTTACACATTATTGCAATGATTAAAAATAAATAGAAATATATTGTCCACTACTTGCAATAGATTCTTTTTGTTCTGTCTCTTCAGTGAAAGGGAAAACTGTTTAGAATATGATTTTAGAACCTGAGTGCACTTTAGTGAGTAAGTGCATGCAGTAATTGCTGACTTCTCACCTTCTCTGCTACAGGAATCTCTCTCAGCCATTAGCTGGTATGACAGCTTTTGTTTCTCAGTTTTCCTCTAATCATGCAGCTCTATTTACCTTTCCTTCAGGATACCAAGGGTGAATTGGTTAACATTCATATAATCAGTGACTCAACAATGAAAAATTACATGGTACAGTGCGAGATCATATACTAGATAGCACCCTATGCATTATTCTTAGATACTCAAATAAAATTCTCACAAACCTTAAGATTTATTTTCATTTTATTTCCACATATCTTTAATTAGTTTAAATATAAGGCACATTCTGTCAGTATTTTTCAAAGCAATGGCTTTTGTAGTCCACAGAAACACATTATTCACCGTAACATTTCTTTAAAATATGATTTGGGAAAATTACAATTTTCCTAATTCTTTGTTGATCCTTCAGTGAATTGCTAAGTCTAACACTTCCTTCATAAGCAGAAGCATTTCTTTGGTAAGTATTAGTCTATCTGATACCATTTTCCTCCAACTCTCTCTTTTAATCCATTTTTCATATCACCTCTAGATTGATGTGGTTTATAAACTATCTCATTATGTAGCTATCTTCCCAAGCCCTCATTATTCTCATTGCTAGCAGAGATAAACTTCGAGTTACTTCTCACAGCAAGGAATAGATCTCAAAGTTTGCTTCCTTTCCCACCACTCTTCTTTGTTCTCTCTGGCTGCAATGTTCTCTCCTATTTAGGATTTGTCTCTGAGACAAAATGACCAGTTTAATGGGCCTCAGAATCACTTGTGATTTGGAGGTTCACACTGGGTAAAGTCAGATTAGAGCAGTATTCAAAAAACAAACAAAAAATCACAAGCATATTTCTGAAACAAAGACACTAGACTATATTCAAGAGAAAAGCTGTGTTCAGAATCAGAAGACAGTTATGTACAGAGGTCTGTTGAGAAAGCAAATAGCAGTATAAGTAGTGATGTCAGCATATTAGAATTCTGAGAAACATAAGAACAAGAGCAAAATATGAATCTGGTTGAGCATTTTGAGTTTTTCACCAAACAGAGATATATTATTGGATATATTTTTATATAGTGCCCACACACTGGGTTTCAGTATGGGTGGGTTGGCATGGCCACTTAAACACTGAGTTGGAATGAGCTTAAGTTCACTAAGACTCTTCTTTACAAGGCTCTTCTGAATGTGCTGTATGAAAGGCTGAAGCACGCTTAAAAATCCTTAAAGAGTAAAATGTGAGTTCTCCTTGACCCTAATATTGAACTGACATCTGGGGTATCAAAAACAAGAATCAACCATATGGAACACTGTGGTTCTTTTTTTAACTGAAATCTTGATTTTCAAGGCAGAATTGTCAAAACAGGGAATCAAGAAGCTGGGTTCGGAGGAGAATAGTGAAATACAGGCTGGGTATGCTTCAGGGTGAGTTGCTATAAGCTCTCAAGTTAGAATCGTTAATACTGTAGGATACTTGGAGTGTGCCGAAGTGGCATAGCTGAATACCGAAAGGGATCCTCAGGCAAAGGTATTTCGCAAAAAGGCCTGACAGAAGGCTTGTCCCCCTGGAAATGGCCTTTTAAAATTTTATAAGCCCAGAGTTTTGGGTTGTCAGAAAGTTTTTTGTTCTATTTGACATTTCAGAAATGAATGATTGCAGGGATCGTAACTTCCATGAAAGCTGAAATCTAAGGTTGGACTTTCACAGGTAGACTTGATCATGGGGAGAGGATCAACATGATTATCCTATCAGGAGGAGACATATCACATAACGATGTTGTTCAAAATCTTAATAGCATCTTCCATCTAGATTGTGGTCTACAAGAAGCAAATATTGGAAAGAATTTCTAGAGAGACTTAAAAAGAATTAAAATGAGAAACATGTTCAAATAATAGAAAAATATTACAAAATTTCCTTTGGTGTTTTAAATAGCATATTCTTAATTATGTTTTTAAGCATTTTGGTTTGGAAACGCCAAATAAAAATATTAATTTTATGTTGTTTTCTAAATAGAAAACCTCAAAGGAACTATAGAGTTTATTATAAATTATAGGAATTTTACAAATTATTGGATATAATCATTTGCAATGAATAGTGAATAGTGACAGTTTTGTTACTTCCTTCTCAACACTTAGGCATTTTATTTAATTTTCTTAAACTATTTCTTGGCTGGGTCAAACGATATATGTTCAATGTGTATCTATCTATCTATCTACACACAAACACATTACCTATTGGGTACAATGTACACTATTCTGGTGACGGGTACACTAAAAGCCCTGACTTCAGCATTATACAATTCATCCATGTAACGAAAAATACTT
>NW_012148374.1:889310-891564 GCF_000956105.1 Propithecus coquereli | reverse complement strand
TTAATTTTTCTAAGGATGAGATTAAGGGACTTGTTAAAATTTGAATTGCAGTCTAGTACTTACTCTACCATTTAATCGTAGTATGGCAGTTTTATCTTCATGATATTACCAACTAATTTTGTTACTTTTGATACTCTCTACCCCTTGGGGCAATCATTATTTCTGAACACCTTAACTAAATGAAGTCCACTGACACAGATGTCATAATATCACCTATATGTCATCATAGCACCTATTTTTTCTTTCAATCTTTCAAAGGCATTATCGCTATTTTAACCATTTCTTTATTTTTTAATCGTGGTTACCTGACTTCCCTACTAAGCTCCCTGAGTCCAAAGGCCTATTTACCTTGAGTATGAACAAGATATTCTTTTATGTTTAGAAACTATCACAATCACGCTTGCCTATATTTAAATTTGTTTCAAACTTCTGCAAAAAAGAAAAAGGAGGCCAGGAGCTGGTGGAGGGGTGAGGTAGAGGTGGGAAATGAGGAGATGTTCCTCAAAGGGTACAAAGTTTCAGTTAGACAGCAGGAATAAATTATGAAGATCTATTATTTAACATGGTGACTATAGTTAATAACAATATGTTGTATACTTCAAAATTGCTAAGACAGTAGATCTAATGTTCTCACCATACACGCAAAGATAAGTATGTGAAGTGATGGAGATGCTAATTAGCTTCATTTAGTCCTTTCACATATACCAAAACATCACACGGCATACCATAAATATATATGATTTTTGTCATTTATATCTTAATAAAGCTGAAAAAATAAATAAAATAAAAAATAATACTGGAAATTACACTGTTACTTTATAGGTTAAGCAAGGTTAACCTATATAGGTTAAGTAGAAAAAAGAACTTAGCATTTCTGAAGGTAACCACAAACAAATGGATACATACCTGAAAGTTTATTTTAATCATGTCTAATGTTGTCAGCCATATAAGTAATTGCTTGGAGAGGACTCACCACATGATTCTTGACTGAGCATTTTCAAAATTATTCTTTTGATATGTGGAGGTAGAATAAAGGGTAGGGGAGCAAATTTCCAAATGTCTTTTCTTATCTATCAATGCTGGCACTACTAAGGTGCCAGAGAAGATACAGAAGACTTTCAAAGAACTAGAATATACTACTAACATTAAAAGGTATAAATGTAGCTATAAAATATATCTTTAAGATCTCTCTAACTACTTTCATCCTCTTATCTTTATAGCTCTTTTGTCCTTGCAATATTTTCTTCTAAATACTTATGTTGGGGCTACTATTTGAAGAATTTCTTCTCTGTAATTAATACCTACAATAAACCTTCAAAAGATTTTAGATATTACCTTGTGTATTCAACTCAGATACTATCGTTTATATTCATTAATATTATGAATTCCCATTGAGGTCCTATTGTTTCAATGATGTGATTTCATTAATATTTTTCTTAGTAAACATTTGTTATACATGTTATGTTTCTTCAGTAATTTAAAAAAGTCACAAAAAGTCACTGTAATATCTCATCCAGGATTACTATTTTATATAGTTTATTTTAATATTAATATATACACACACCTTTTGATATATCAGCTAACCCCAGTGAGAATGGCTTTTATCAAAAAATCCCCTAACAACAGACACTGGCATGGAAGTGGAGAGAAAGGAACACTTATTCACTGTTGGTGGGACTGCAACTATTAATAGTACACCTCTATGAAAAATAGTATGGAGATTCCTCAAAGAACTAAAAGTACACCTACCATTTGATCCAGCAATCCCACTACAGGGTATTTACCCAAAGGAAACAAAAGTCATTTTATTAAAAGCACACTTGCACTAGAATGTTTATTGCAGCACAATTCATAGGCACAAAGATGTGGGATCAAACCAAGTGCCCATCAATTCATGAGTGGATTAATAAAATGTGGTATATGTACACCATGGAGTTTTATTCAGCCATAAAGAATGAATTAATACCTTTATAACAATCTGGATGGAACTGGAGACCATTCTCCTTAGTGAAGTATCAAAAGAATGGAAAAACAAACACCACATGTACTCACTATTAAATTGGAACCACCCAAACAGCACTCATGTGCACAGATGAAAGTAAAACTCAACAGAAATCAAGCAGGTGGGAGGGGGGAGGAGCGGATGGGTGAAATCATACCTAATGGGTACAATGTACACTCTCTGGGTGATGGGCACATTTACAACTTTGTTTCAAGCAGTACAAAAGCAATCCATGTAACCAAAACATTTGTA
>NW_012148374.1:888411-889260 GCF_000956105.1 Propithecus coquereli | reverse complement strand
TTTTTCTAAAATTTCCAGTATTTATTTTCCTGTTGATATTTCATTTGCTAAAAACATTAAGTCAATGAGAAGTAATGAAAGTGATAATGGGTATCTGTATTCACTTATCATTAGTTTAAATTTTTTTAGTCTTTCACCATCGCTGATACGTTTGCTATTGGGATTTGGAATTGCCTTTTATTTAGGGGTTTCCTTTTATTCCTATTAAATTCAGTATTTTTATTTGAAATGCATGTTAAAATTTATCAAGCACATTTATAGCAACCAATGATAATTGTTTTATTTTTGTCTTCTAATTTGGTGATGTCATCTAGTAGGTTGTATTGAATTGATCTGCATTCCTGAAATGAACTCCACCCGGAAATAATGGATTACATTTGATAAAAAGTAATATTTTGTTTTTATATTTATAATTTTACACTTATATTTGCAAGTGATATTGTTCTATAATTACATTTTTACTGAACTTATTTGGTTTTAACACTAAATTCCTGTCTATAAATATATTACAGGGTCTTACATATTTTTCTATCAATATTAAGTCATTGTACATTTTACTATAACTTAGAGGTTATGGTATGAAGTATTTATTCTGCTGCTTTTTGGATATTTTAAGTTTTTTTTCTTTCTTTCTCAATCTATTGTTTATTGCATATATGTTTTTTAATCTTCAAGTAATAAAACATATTGATCCCATTTTCTCATTTTTTTCCTCATTGTATTAGATTATGACTAGAAAATGAGGCTATTTTTTTTAGGTTTTATTTTGTTAAAAAGTTACTTGTGGCCAAATTCATGTCTGAATTTTGTAAATGCTGCCTTAGAAATGCTGACTTAGAAAAATGTATA
>NW_012148374.1:884942-886226 GCF_000956105.1 Propithecus coquereli | reverse complement strand
TTATTTTTCCCTTTCTCTTTTCTTGCTTTCCTTATTTTATTTTGTCTGGTCCCCTTGGTAGTCATTACACTTTCTGTGATTTTAGAGCTGGAAATTCTATTATAATTTTCTTTCCTTATTGAGTTTACATTTATTTTGCTAGCAATTTTTAAATGCTTATTTCTCTATTATTATATGTCAAAAAGACATCAGTTATTTCCTAATCAAGAAGCTCTATCCTCCTCTGTTTTCTGCACCCAACTCAACCACCAACCACATGTATTATTAACTTTTCTATAGTTTCACCTCACTTTTTTTAACTTACTCTTTTCCATCCCTACCCTTCTTTCATGAGAACAGTGAAACATTACCTCCTTCACCACCAAGCACACACAGTCTAAATTTGGCTGAAAAGTCTTAATATGCTTATTTTTTTATTATTGGAATTTCCATTGTGCTATTTCTATAACCAGCACGTAGCACATATGTTAAACAGTCTAAGATGTTCTTTTTCCCTTTCATCCTCCCTTATCTTCAGGTCACTCCTCTGATTCATTTCTTATTTCGTTACACTTCTTTCCTGAGAATTTTCTCATATGCAGCCCATTGTTTGTATTTCTGTAAGTATTGTTATTTTTCATTTGTGTTGTTGCCTCCTCTGTCTTTTCTACTTCAGAGCTTACTTTATGTTCTTTGGTCTTCTCTTAGGTAGATTGGCTTTCCAACAACTTGTTATTTTTCTCTGTCACTTTATTGTGACTCAAGTCTAGCTGATGACTCCAAATGAAGAGAATCATTCCTTCATGAAAGCTCCAGGAAGAAGTCAAACCACCCCCAGTCTTCTGGCACTTTCTCAGCCCCAGAAATAGGAAGAATCTAGCCCAACCTCTTAGGCCTTCCTTGAGTTCTTGGTGACCTGTGAGAGCAGACCCATTCATGTTAGGTAGTCCCAAACTTACTCACATGATAATGATTATAGAGCCAAACTCTTTCCAGAATCCCCGGTGTTGCTTTAACAAAGATTTCATTAGTAGTGGCATGATCTCTAAACATGATCTGCCAATCTAGAGAGAAGAAAATGCTACAACAACTTTTCCTACTAGGGACCCCATAGTGTCCTAGGCCTTATCAATCAGTGGTCAGCAGGCTTGGAAGATTCTTGGCTCTGGAGAAGAATACAGATTAAGGAGGGAGGGGAATGAGAAGAATACACCAATTGTCTCAAAAAATCTCATCTATAATTCCACTGATTAGGTAGAAAAACATGAGCTAGGAAAAGCAATATGTTATAATCAAGTAAATATT
>NW_012148374.1:870990-872466 GCF_000956105.1 Propithecus coquereli | reverse complement strand
AGTCTACTAATGAAAATGAAAATAATGAGATAATCTAATTCACTAGAGTAATTACAAAGCTCTTATTATGCAAAAAAAAATTACTGAAGCACAGAGAAGGATTGAGACAAATTCTGGAGGAGTCAAGAAAGTTTTCCTGATGGTAATGAAACCTAAGTTGAAACTTAAATATGCCCATTTTTCTTAATATTTTTTATTCACTTCTTAAGCCCTAATTAATTTGAATCAACATGGCTATTCTGCAGGAAGAGCATTGCAAAGTGTGCCGGTAAAATGTGGTCACAGTCAGGCTAGAGATCAGGGAATGGTGAATAGTTTTTTATTTTGTTGAGGAACAAAATGGTACCCTTACTTTCAAATTTGCCTATGATATTTAGTTAACAAGTCAGTTCAACAAAGTAAAAAATATGTGAGGTGCTGCAATTGAAAACAGAACAAGAAAGGGCATTATCCTTAGAGTAATAAAACAATTTCTTTGAAGAGGAAAGAACTCCTAAAATGAAGATGGGACTGAAAAAGATGAGATAAATAATTATTTAAAATTCCATTGGTTCTAAAAATCAAAATCCTACAAAGATGCCAAAATGGTTCCTATGTTACAGTCATGACAACTTTGTTTTCCTAGTCTCATCAACTGTATTGAATATTTGATTCTGAATAGTCTGTTTTGTTATTTTTATCTTTTGAGACTGACTCTGTGCTACCGTATTGTTCATTTAAATGTTATTTTGCAATTGTTTTCCACAAAGTCTCCTAAACTTTAAAGGTAGTAGGTTTGTAGACATCTAATATATTTCATGGAGTGAGATCACAACATTCATATGTAGTTCTAAGTTTCAGTATCAGCTTTTGATGGCCGCTACCTTGATAATTACTGTCTTTTATAGTTTGCAGAACCCTTTGCCTTACGTTTTCTAATTTTACCCCAAAAACACATTTTGAAAGTTATTAAAAACAATTTCAGATAAATGCATTGATTCATTCACATTACTCTGCCCCTAACATAGACTACATAAGCAGATTTTGACTTCTGGAAATTTAATTATATTTCTTATTATTTACAGCCATACTATCGAGTAACCACATTTATCACAGAACTACCATATATTAACTTTCTTTAGTGATTCTAGTCTATGTAATTCATATAACTCTACAATGAGTTATAGTTCAGGGATGAGGCTGGAAAGTCCTAAAAGAATGAGATAGATGCAATCAAGCTAAACTAAGTATTGGTAGGAAGAAAAAGGAAAATGAAAAGAACACTGGAAGCTATATGCTTACTATAAAGTAGAGGATTAGTTTTGTTTCTTGTGCATAATTTTATATCTCTGGTAATAATTCCGATGGAGCATTTCTGAAATATTTTAAGATTCTGCAATACTGTTTGAATAAAATTTCTACTTTTCTCAGTATTTCTATAAGGAATGGTTCTGAAGTGGAGGGATACATTTTGATATTATTATTCAAAAAAACCCT
>NW_012148374.1:869914-870940 GCF_000956105.1 Propithecus coquereli | reverse complement strand
CATGAAAGTAACTTTATTTTTGTGCCTGACTTTCCTTTTAGATTTATTTTGGGCAAATGTTCTTTACCTGCCTCCGGTCCGTGACTTGGTAGTCACTCTTGAGTAATAATGAGTTGCACTTCATTTCAAATCAAAAATCAAATATTCAGTTCAATAATTAAAATGTCTACTCACATGTATTAATCAAAAGTTCTTTGTTGATTTGGAAACCTCTCTCAACCCCCAATATGGGATTGTCATACATCCTAAGACTTAGTTGGGAGGAGGACATTGTTGATTTTTAATTTTTCCTTATGTAGTGTTTCCGCTTGTGACTCCTTGAAGATGGAAGCATGTGTGGCGAGGAGATACGGGAGCAGGATAGTTCTTTCCTGATGGATGTGTCAAGGTAATCCGGCATTAGTTCCTTTTGAACTAAACAAATGCTTAAAGAACTTTTTAGATGCTCCCTCTTATCTTCTGATCTCTAAGCAACCTTTTGTCAGCACCTTCTAATCAGTTTTTGTGTGGTCCCCTAAAGATTAACCTTTTTTTCTACCACCTTCTTTTAAAATATGTGCAGAGATCTACTATCTCCCTTTGAAACCTGACATCTATTATCTTAATGCCTCAGCCTAAAGCACCCAATTTTGACATCCTGTTGCATAAATACTTGACTGCACCTCTAACTCATTCATGTCGTTGCATTTTTTTTATTTCTTCTCTTGAAGGCAATTCCTAAAAAATGGCACTGCCCTAGAAAACAAAGGATATTTCTAAAACTCATGAGATACATTGAAATGTAATTTTTTTCAGAAAAGTTGAACCAACTTTTAACCCACTAGCCATGTTTGAAAGTGCACTTCACACTAAATTCTAGCCTCCAACATATCATTATTATTCTTTTGATGATTCGATGAGTTAAAAATAGATTTTTATTGATGTTTTAATTTACATGGGTTCGATTACTGGCAAGATTGATCCTGTTTGCATATATTTACCAGATGTCTGTCCTCTCTCGTGTTTTATCAAACCATGTTACTTGTC
>NW_012148374.1:862974-865314 GCF_000956105.1 Propithecus coquereli | reverse complement strand
ATTAAAAAGATAAAGGAACTAATTTTATAGTGAAAATATTATTTTTCAAAGCAATGTACATCTATATTTAGGTAAAAAAGTTTGATATAGATGAATTTTAACTGACATTCTGAATTTATAGGTAAATTTTATCTTTCACAGTGGCTGTTTTTATTCATTTGAATAATTAATTGATTAAAGAAGAATTGGACCCAATTTTACCACTGAACTTGAAATACAATGCCTGAAGTCTTATCTTTCACAGTTGCTAGTCATGTAGCTTAGCAAAGTCATTAAGCCTCACTTTATAAATTGCTATCAAAATTTCAACGCACTGTCTCCCTGACATAAATTTCTGGTTCAGTTTTAAAACTATAAAAAATTGTTTTTCTTTTATTTTCTTTCTAAATATTCTCAATTGTGACATGTTTACATAAAGTTAAAAATATGAATACCCTAAGGCCCATTGATTTCTTTCTTAGGTGATGTTGTACACTAGTATATGAGCACAAGGGTATTAATATCAGTGCTATTTGTAATTACCATACACTGGAATTTTTCAGTTGTCAATCAGACAGATAAAGGTATTGATGCATAGTTCTTCAATAAAATTCTACACAACAATAAGAATAATCAAACTAGAGATATATAGAAAAACATTTATAAATTTCTATTTTAATGTGATCTTCATCTATAAAATGAGTTATAATTTTGCCCTAATACAACAATTCATGACACTTAAGAAATCATAAAATGTTTGATTAGACAAATGCAAAGTGATTTATTAAATATTTGTCAAATTCATATATTTTATAAAAGCTATATGCCTAAGATAGATCCATTAAAAGTCCCATTATAAGGATTTTAGACCTATTAGAAGGCCTTTAAAATACTGTGAGTATGCAAAAGCAAACAGGAACTTGTTCTTGTTACAGTCTGAAAAGTTGGGACTGCTGATTTCACAAACATGCCTTCCTTCTTTCTTGCCTTGGTTCAAGTGTTGGCTGCACCTGGTATTTTCTAATATCCTATCTGATTCAGTTCAAATTCTATCTTTTGCATGGAGTCTTTCATTTATTGAAAACCTATTATGCATCCCAAATTATATTTGGTTAGAATAAGGCTTTCTGTTAGTATGTTAGATAAACTTACCTCCAAAGGATTTAATGTTAGTATTAAAGATGATTTCATCATAAAAAGGATAGGGGTGAAAAAGAAAGATACACTCAAGTGTCAATTATGTTAGAGTGCCACTGATAAAAAGATAAACCATTTTCCTGCTTGGCTACATGTTAGGTAAAAATAAATGTTGATATGGAGATCTTAATAGAGATAATTTTTGAATCAGATAATGATGTTTTTATCTTTCTCTACATTATCTATTTATGTATCATGTGCTATAGCAAGGAGATCATCATAATAATGTGTAGACAAACTAAAGCACCTGAGAGATGAACTGAAGTACTTATCTACAATTGCACAGGATGTTGAAAACAAAACAATTAGAATCCAACGTACCTGTTTGGTAGAGTTGTCAGTAGCATGGTTAAAATGGCAGTGGGATGACATTACCACTGTCTTCTCAAGGCTTTGGCCCTGAACACTGGTGCCCTTGGCCTGTTTCTTTTGCCCTGGGGATCAACCTCTACAATAGCTGTATCAGACATAGGATTGCCCTAACATTAACAGAGACCAAAGAATCATTTCGATGAGCCAGAGTGGGAAGAAAATGAAAGCCAGATTATTATGGTCTCTAGACTATTGGTTCCCTGAACTCAGGTAAGACTCTTTTAGGTAACTATTAAGAAGAAGAAATTAGGAAGGTATCCAGTTTTCCCAGCACCATTTATTGAAGAGATTCTTTTCCTCAGTGCATATTTTTGTCTGTTTTGTCAAAGATTAGATTACCATATGTGGATGGTTTCATCTCTGGGTCCTCAGTCCTGTTCCAAAGGTCTATGTCTCTGTTCTTGCACCAATACCATGCTGATTTAATTACTATAGCCTTGTAGTACGGCTCGATGTCTGGAAGACTAATACGTCCCAGTTTGTTCTTTTTACTTAAGATTGCTTTGGCTATACGAGGCCTTTTCTGGTTCCATACAAAGCATAGAATTATTTTTTCTAGATCTGTAAAGAATGATGATGGGATTTTGATAGGGATTGCATTAATTCTGTAGATTGCTTTAGGTAGTATGGACATTTTAACAATATCGATTCTACCAATCCATGAGCATTGTAGATTTTTCCATCTGTTTATATCTTCTACAATTTTTCTTAGTGTTTCGTAGTTCTCCCTGTATATGTCTCTCACATCTTTTGTTAAATATATTCCTAGATATTTAATTTTCTTTGAGGCTA
>NW_012148374.1:856193-862269 GCF_000956105.1 Propithecus coquereli | reverse complement strand
AAATGTGTTGGGGAGGATTCCATCCTTCTCAATGTTGTGGAATAATTTCTGCTATTCAGGTCCTTTGCCCATTTTTTAATCAGGTTAATGTATGTGTTTTTGGTGATTGATTTGTGTGTGTTCCTTGTGTATTTAGGATGTTAACCTTTTATTGTATATATAGTTTGCTAGTATTTTCTCCCATTACATGGGTTGCCTTTTCAGTCTGTTGATTGTCTCCTTTGCTGTGCTGAAAAACTTTTTAGTTCAAAGCAACCCAGCTTGCCTATTTTTTGCTTTTGTTGCCTGTGCTTTTGGTGTCATATTTAGTATGGCTATTATCAAAAAGACAAAAGATAACAAAAGTTAGCAAGGACCTGGAGAAACTGGAATCTTTGTAAACTATTGGTGGGAATATAAATTGGTACAACCATTATGTAAAACAGTTTGGAGATTAATCAAAAATTAAAAATAGAACTATTATATGATCCAGCAAATGGACCATATGATCCATTTCTGAGTATATATACAAAGGAAATGAAATCTGAATCTTGTAGAGGTACCTGCATTTTCATGTTCTTTGAAGCCTCATTCACTTTAGTCAAGATATGTAAACAACCTAAATGTCTATCAATGGATGACTGGATAAAGAAAATGTGGTACATATAAATGCATATATATGTGTGCGTGTGTGTATTAATACACACACACACACATACATACATAATGGAATATTACTCAGCCATGAAAAAAGAGATTCTGTCTTTTGCAACAACATGGATAAACCTGGAGGATCCTGTGCTGAGTAAAATAAGCCAGACACAGAAAGAAGATTCCTGCATGATCTCAGTTATATATGTAATCTAAATTACTCAAGCTTATAGAAGCAAAGAGTAGAACAGTGGTTGCCAGGAGTGGCAGAGGAGGGTAGGAAAGAGGAAATGGGGCAATGTTGGTCAAAGGACATAAAATTTTAGTTATGCAAGAAGAATAAGTTCTGGAAATCTAATGTACAGCATGGTGATTGCTGTTAACAATATTGTATACTTGAAATTTTTTAAGAGAGTAGATCTTAAATGTTCTTACCTCGGAAAGAAAGAAAGATTAAAAAAAGAAAGAGAGAGAGAGTAGAGAAAGAAAGAAAGAAATAGATAACTGTGAAGTGGATATGTTAATTAGCTTTAGCTTAACTGTGGTGATAATTTTACAATATATACATATATCAAATGATCAAGTCGTACCCCTTAAATGTAAGCAATTCCTGTTTGTCAATTATACCTCAATAAAGCTGAAAAAAGAGTAAATATGGTTATAGTTTCACTGTAGGGACCTGATTATTATTAAAGCCTAAGGAAAGAACATGAAGGACAGAAATTAGAGAACATAGGAGAGAGCTGAAGTTATCCACATTGTCTTTATTCATGTGGAAGAATATTATAAAAGTATAATTTATAGATAATCATAATATCATTTTGAACAGGCCTTATTTTGTCAGCATTGAATAATTCTATAGGAAACCATTTTTATGAAAAATTTCTTAGCAAAGCAAAATATTCAAATCCTATTGATAAAAAAAAAGCAAAAATCATATTTATTTAAATAACATAAAATCTGGCTCCAAGGAGCACATTTAACTTTGCTGGAAGTGGGATTTACCTGAACAGATGCTCTGGTACTTTTGTTTGAAGTAGCAAATGAGGCCACATGTATTTGCAGAATTAGCACACATAAAAGATGAAAATTGGACGTTGTACCCATTTTCACTGTTATGGGGATTGTGCTATGAGACACCCCAGATGTTACTCTTTGGCAAACAGTTGTTATTTTTTTGTTTTGGGCTCTGAAGATAATTTTATGATTCTGGATATGTACCAAACTTACCCTCCAAGCGTCTGGCCTAATACAGTCAAGCAGATAATATAAATGGACTTTCTCACTAACAAGGTTATGTGTAAAATGACAGTTCATGTGGTTTGGGAATCCTTCATGAATAACACTGTTTTTCCCATGCAGGGTGATGTACTTCACTGTTTAATGAATGATGGCTGTTTGTTGAACAGAAGGCTCCATGTTCAACACAGAGACAAATTTCTTAATTTATACTGTGTGTTACAACTTCCTTTGGGCTCTGCTTACTTTCATTATAGGATGAGATTTTAGTAGATACTGAAAAGCAGGCTGATTTTTATCCAACAATATATTACTTGGTTAGTTTTGTTTATATTATGTTATATATTATATGTTTTGTTTATATTATTATATTATGATATCATGTTTACAATATCACATTTTTTCATAACTTTAATTTGTATTTTTAATAGTATTCATATTTTTATTTATAATATTTTTATTTTCTTAGCATTCAATCTATTTATTGAATCTTGGCAATAAACCAGAGAGGTACTATGAATACATTTGTGTTTCATCATTCTCTCATATTGGTTGGATGTCCAAAGTTGCTTTAATTTAGCCAAAATGTGTCAGTTGTGGAAACTTTCTTTTTTGCCTCACTAATGTTCTGAGTAGATATGGCCTCACTCTTCATTCCAAGGACTTAAAAAGTTCTCTGGCCTACTGGATGGATGTTTCCTCACATGGGTCAAAGTGGGGTAATTTCTCCAATCAATAGTTATATTGAAACAGCCAGAAGTTTTGCTTTTCTGTTTCAGTAAAAAAAAAAAAAAAAGAAAAAAATTACAACCAGCCTAACATCCACTATTAGAACTGACACTTAACATCATACTGGTACATTTTAATCTATTATGATCCATCTATCTTTGCAGAGGTCATGCAGGTAAAATGAGCAGGAATTTGTCGGGAACCACCACTTTGTATTCAAGGTTTTAAATGTGGCTCTAATCTCTACAATGCCAACCTGTGTGTATTACAGCTTCTCTTGGCTGGGAAGAGAAAGAAGTTTTAGGGGCTTCCACTTGATTATTTCTAATTCTTTTTTTCCCCATAAAGATTAGGGGAACAAGATGAGGGTTCTGTTAACTTCAAAGCATATTCATATCAATTCTCTACTAAGAATGCAGGTAAATAAGCACAAGTTGGAGCTATGATTCATTGGACACTCTGTGAGACAGATTTTGCCAACAGTATATTTATCAGTGCTATTTCACATTTTGCCAACTTAACTTGGGGGTCATGACAATGTTTCACAAAATCTAGTATTAGAGTCAGTTCTAGCTTTGCATGCAAGGACCTTCAAAAGATCTGGGTAGTCTGTCTTCCCCAGTGTATACAGTTATTCTAATAATTGACAGCAGGTAAATTTGGAGAAGGATGGGGGTAATATTTACTTGTGGTGGTAGTACAGATTCTTTTTCAAGAGAATCAGCCTCCATTTCAATGGGTATTTGACTCAGAACTGGCCAAAAGTTCGAAACTAGATGGAACTCCCATTCACTAGTTTTTATTTTTTCCTGGTTGTACAATTAAGTTATCCATTGTTGGCTTCCGAACTATATTATATCATGTTTATTAATGGATTCCTAGTTTCCATTTCAACCTTGCTACTTATAACAGTAATTATATCCACCTTGCCTCTGACATGTAAGTAGTATAAGTGCCTTCACTTTTCTAATCCAGAATTCTATAACTCATATTGAGCTAGTAAGGTCAGTTATAAGGCATCATCTCATTCTATGAACTCTGGGTTGCAGAGGGCAGCCACCACAGAGCTCCTCAAGCATGTGCCACATTAACTCATTCCTTATTGATTTAATAAACAAAATATACTCTGAGACCTCCTGAGGAATATAGTTAGCTGGTAGATTCTTTCATCTCAAATAAAAAAGCATGCCCACCATATGGAGCATTTAGATGCCTTTGTAATACACTAGGGATTTAACATTTCTAGCACACTGAACTCTTGAATGCCTTTAGAATACACTAGGGGTTGTCACTTACCATAAATGAAGTGGTACTTATTGTCATAAAACTGATAAGTGATCCATTTCTAGAACTCCATCATAGACTCTGCCTTATAAAATAATTTGTTTTACCAATTTGCTTAGTTGGGTGTTTTCCTGAAAGCAGAACCTGAGATAAGCACTTAAGTGCGGTTTAAATTGTTTGAGAGGTGACTGCAGAAAGTTGGAAGGAGGGAGTAGAGAGAATAATTAGGGAAGTAACTAAAGCCAAAGACTGCATTACTGAGGTCCTACCATGAGCAGTGGCGACCTAATTTACCAGACTTTTTGAGGGGTTCAGAATGCCTACTGAAGGTATCTGCCTGAAGGAGGGGAAGCTGAAATATTTATCCACTGCTTCCATTGTCCTTCAGGTTAAGCTTTTGTCTTCTGGTGTGCACTTGAATGTCGAATGAAGCATCAAGGAAAGTCTGGAAGGGAAAATGAAAATACACACGTGGTCTGCACTTTGGGACCAAATTCTCAGTGCAAGGTGAGTCTGAGCTTGCTAGCAACTGTCCATTATACATGTGGATGAAATAAAAAGTGAATTAATGTATGTAAGGCTGGGCTTTTACCCAGTACTAAAGAAAAAAAGTTTTTAATACAAGAACTCAGAAAATACTGTACTCTTGAGCCCTTCCTGAAGAATATTTTATGGGATTAATTCTAGCCAACCAAGACAGAACTGGGGAGATTTTAGCAAAAGGACTGCTAGAGAGAATTAAATATATTCAGTTGGAGATTAGAATAACACCAGTGGGAACTAGGGTGTAAAAATAGTGTGTAAATATTGTATATTCTGAAAAAAATAAAATAACTAGGTAATAGGTGGGAGCCAAAGCACAGTATTTAAATATGGCAAGCCAAGTCGTAGGAAACAAAGTAAGGAAAGGGGGAATGGAGAACATTATAAAAAGTATGAGTAGAGTAGAAAGGTTAACAACTAGAAAAAAACTAGAAAACCTCTTAATACAAAAAAAGAACAAAAAATGAACCATATGAAAAAAGAATCAGAGTAAATATGAAATAATATTACAAAGTTTTGAGCAAACATTTCAGTCCCCTCCATTAATGTAAATGGGTTTTATTGACATATTAAAGAAAGAGATTCTCAGAATGGCTCAAAAAAAAAAAAAAAAGAAAAAAAAGAAAAGCCTTACTCCATTTTGTATACAATAAAAATATCTAAGAAAAATAGTTCAGAAAGGCGGAGAATGAATATATGTGTATGTACACATATATACACACATATGTAAATATATACAGAATTATGTATTGCTACTGACAGGGATACATTCTGAGAAATGTGTCGTAAGGCAATTTTGTCATTGTGCAAACATCATAGGGAGTGCTTAGACAAACTGAGATGATATAGACTACTACACACCCAGGTTATGTGGTATATTGAGTTCATTGCTCCTAGCCTACAACACGCTTCTGTACAGTGTGTTATTGTACTGAATACTATAGGCAATTGTAACACAATGGTAAGTATTTGTGTATCTAAACATATTAATAGAAAAGGTACAATAAAATAAAATATGGTAGCACAATCTTCCTCACCTGTCAGAGAATGCTGGTCTTGCTATCCTGAAAGATCACATAACAACCACATCTAAGTCACTAACTTTTCAAGAGGGTACCAACTTCCCTCTTGCCCTACCACTACCACCTACCATTACTTCCACATCTATAACTGGAGTCAGATCTGTGCATGCCCCAAGGACAAGTTACAAGATACAATTAATTCTGAAGGAGAAAAACAAATTTTTCTAATATAAATCACTCTTAACCAGAAGATTATGTACAAAAAATGGATTGCAATTATACTATACAAAAGAAGACACAAAGTCCTAATTCGGACTGGTTATTGCTATTGATATACTTCCCAGAGACTCCGAATTATTAATAACCTATATGGTAAGAATGGTCTCATTATGTGCTTGGCTAATTGGCCAAAGCTACCTTCATTGTGGTCTATGATGAATGGATTTGAGATTTAAAAAATTATTTGGTTGTGGTTTAGTGTAGAACACAAATTTTCTCCTATTAGAATCCAAGTGTACAAAGATATTTATCTTCTCAGACCAGAGTGTAAAAGTGTGAAGGTAGGACCTAGGGTGGCTAGAGGCCCAATTTGACAGACAATATTATCATTTTTCTATGTGTGTCACCAT
>NW_012148374.1:852328-853348 GCF_000956105.1 Propithecus coquereli | reverse complement strand
AGAGTTCCCTTTTCTCTCTATCCTTACCAGCATGTTATTTTTTGTCTTTTTAATAATAGCCCATTCTAACTGAGGTAAGATGATATCTCATCGTGGTTTTGATTTGCATTTCCAAGATGATTAGTGATGTTGAACATTTTTTCATATACTTACTTTTTGGCCATTTGTATATCTTTTTTTGACAAATGTCTATTCAGATCCTTTTTCATTTGCTAATAGAATTATTTGTTTCTTTGCTGTTGAGTCATTTGAGTTCCTTTTATATTCTGTATTAGTCCCTTGTTGGATGAGTAGTTTGCAATTTTTTTCTCTCATTGTGCAGGTTGTCTCTTCAGTCTGTTGATTCTTTCCTTTACTGTGCAGAAGCTTTTTAGTTTAATATGGTCCCATTTGTTTATTTTTGTTTTTGTTGCCTGTGCTTTTGAGGTCTTAGCCATAAAATATTGGCATAGACCAGTATCCTGGAGTATTTTCCCTATATGTTTTTATAGTAGTTTTATAGTTTTGTCTTATGTTTAGGTCTTTAATGCATTTTGAATTAGTTTTTGTATATGATAAAGGATGGATGCCTCATTTCATACTTTTTCATTTGAATATACAGTTTTCCCAGGACGATTTATTGAAGAGGGTGTCCTTTCTCCAATGTATGTTCTTCATGTCTTTGTTAAAAATCCTTTGGCTATAAATACATGGATTTATTTCTGGGTTCTCTCTGGTGTTTCACTGTATCTATTGGTCTTACCCTCATTCCAATTACACTTGTATTATTCCCATATCCTATAACTAGACTGTTTATTTTTTCTTTATTTGTATAAAACCCCAATATACCATCAACCCAATAGCTGTTTTGCTAATACATGTTTTCCTTAATTCTGTAGTCTTTCATTATTTCACCAGAAAGAACCTCATTCCTGATGTCAAGTTTCATGATCTTTACTTTTACATATATATAAATGATAAATGCAGGAGAAGAAAATTATACAATCTATTTACTTGATGTTACAAGATGTTATAAGAAGT
>NW_012148374.1:851020-852278 GCF_000956105.1 Propithecus coquereli | reverse complement strand
GTCACCATGGTGTGAGAAAAGTTAATAAGTGTCAGCTAAAAAATGAATTTGCAAATTTTTTAACATGAAAATGTTATACCGAATTTATCATGAAGACCCTCTGATTTACAAATTAACTGTGTCCTTTGGAAAGGTCAGAGAAAATTTTCTTTACCAAACTCTTGAAAATACACTGGAAAAGAAAATACAGACATCCATGAAAGGATCTTCGATGGCATAGAAAAGCACATTCATCCTCTATAGTCTGAGAAGAAAGCTAGGAGATGCTGCCATTGTACTGTTTGCTAATTTCAACTTGAGCAAAAGAATGCCAGTGTAGGAAATCATCAGCTCTCAAGATATCAAGATCCCTTTGAATAAAAGGAAGAGAAGTTACATGTGAGACAGACACAGCCCTACTATTATAACATCATACCTGCAATTCTGTAAATGTTGCTCCTACTCATCTTTGAAGGGAGCTGGGATTTTTATCAGAGTAACTATGCATTCATATAAAACAAACAAGAAAAATTAGAGGATGATTAGAGAGACCCTGATTGCTATGGCAATGTACTCATGGAAGAGGGGGCTTAGGAATTTAGGCAAAAAGTGTAGTAATTTTGGTCTAAGCTTGTCTCACATTGGTTTTAATGGAATAGATGAGGGGATAAATCCATTATGCGGTTATTTCCTCTGTAACTATCACAGTTGGTATAGATTTACAATAATGGAGTACTCACCCTGTTTTCATGACTTGTGGAATGAGGGCCATAGGGATAGAAAGACTCAAGTAGAAATCCCTGGATAATTCCCTTCTTATCATAAGTATTATTCAGAATATATAGGATGTTCTGTTACAGAACTAGAGAGACTGGGCTTGTCACTAGACCCTTGGAACACGCAGGTGTTGTGATTCTTTTATATTCCTATTTAGCTACCACATCTGTACTTAAAGGAGACAGATGATTCTTGAAGAATGATACTGATTATTGAAAACTTAGCCTTCTGATGAATCCAATTTCAGCTATTTTCCAGATATATTGTCTTTATTGGAGCAAATCAACACAGGCTCTTTCATCTGATATATAGCTATTGAGTTGGCAATGCTTTTCAAATTTATATTAAAAAACAGTTGTTTTCACCTGCACCATTACACCTTAGGTTTGCATCAATTTTCCTTCTCTGAGCCATAACGTAGTCTCTCCAGGCATAACTATTTTCATGAAATGGTGATCATCATCTCAGTGCATGTTTTCATTTTTTTACTTCACATGAGTGT
>NW_012148374.1:848129-848811 GCF_000956105.1 Propithecus coquereli | reverse complement strand
GTATCATTTTCTTTCATAGGAGTTGGCGTCTACATGGGTGCCGTAACTATGAGTGGATGAGATAAGTGTTTGTTGGTCACTGTAAGACAAGAAATTTCTCTAAGAATATTAACTTTAACTTCAAAATAGATTCAAATAAGATTATTGTCAGTTCATTCCTTTTAAAAGTCTTTATGCTAAATATTATTGAAATGATAAATCATTCCTTTTCAACATAAACATAAACATAAATCATTCCTTTTCAACATTTCTTTTTAATAGATTTCAACACAATCTATGAACCCTACCTTAGCGTCTGCTTCTTGGAGGACTCAAATTAACAAAGGCACCAATTTACTATAACAGAATTAGAAATAAGAGTACTGTAAACTCTAAACAGTATCATGTCATTGAATTATAACATTGGACATATTTTGCATGATAGACTAGGCATATGCTTTTGACATTCAATCTCTGACTTTGGCATTAAATGAATGAAGTTTATACTTTATATTACCATATATAAACGCAGCTTTCAAGAAGTAGCATGGTAGTGAAATGATTGTTTTATACTCAAAAACTTAACTAAATGTGCCAAAATGCTCTTCAGTAGGTGTGTATGTGAAATCTGTCATGAAAGTCTAAAGATGCTAGCAATACTACTTATTGCTAAATCATGTATTAGAGTATTAGTCTAGAAAAC
>NW_012148374.1:844706-845174 GCF_000956105.1 Propithecus coquereli | reverse complement strand
ATTTTGGTTACATGTAAATAATTCTATACTTCATCTGGAACCAGAGAAGACCTTGTATAGCCAAAGCAATCTTAAGCAAGAAGAACTAACTGGGAGGCATCAGTCTGCCAGACTTCAAACTTTACTAAAGATTATTAAATTCTTATTAACAAGGAAGAAAAAATGTTTTATGACTTCAGTGTAGCCTATGGTGTTTATGAAGTCTACAGTAGTGTACAGTAACGTCCTCGGCCTTCATATTCACTCACCACTTACCGACTCACCCAGAGCAACTTCTAGTCCCACAAACCGCATTCATGGTAAGTTCCCCTTTACAAGTGTACCATTTTTGATCTCTTATACTGTATTTTTACTGTACTATTTTATGTTTAGATATATTTAG
This sequence comes from Propithecus coquereli, assembly GCF_000956105.1. Lineage (NCBI taxonomy): Eukaryota > Metazoa > Chordata > Mammalia > Primates > Indriidae > Propithecus > Propithecus coquereli. The sequence goes on along the minus strand of NW_012148374.1, from coordinate 844,792 downwards.
ATATACAAACACTTGCCATTATGTTACAATTGCTTACAGTATTCAGTACAGTAACATGCTGTACAGATTTATGGCCTAAGAAAAAC
>NW_012148374.1:844212-844656 GCF_000956105.1 Propithecus coquereli | reverse complement strand
TGAGTGCTAACACAGAAAGGGAGAGTTCAGTGCCTCTGAAAGAAGATTTTATTACGTTTCCCAAGAGAAAGGGATACGCTATGCCATGTAGGGCCGCAGGGGAAATACCTGGTTTGGTCAGGAATAAGCAGGAGCAAGGGAAAAGTGTAGGCCAAAACCTTTACTGGGGTTTCTGCAGGGAAGGTAAGGCAGGGCAGAGTACACTGTTCAGGACTGGCTAGTTTGAGTAATTTCCATGGGCTGTATGGCTGATCTCTAGTTTCCTAGGATCTGGTCATAGGGTGATTTAGGATATAGTAAATATTTTTTTTTATTTCAGGGTATTATGAGGGTACAAACTTTATGGTTACATTTTATGACTTTGCCTCACCCAAGCGAGGGTTAGAGGCATGCCCTTCCCCTCTACAAAACTCCCTGTGTCCTTTAGTTGTGGGTTTACCCCCC
>NW_012148374.1:840744-842042 GCF_000956105.1 Propithecus coquereli | reverse complement strand
AGTAGGTGTGTATGTGAAATCTGTCATGAAAGTCTAAAGATGCTAGCAATACTACTTATTGCTAAATCATGTATTAGAGTATTAGTCTAGAAAACTTGTAATTTTACAAAGGCATTTCATATAAGTACATCATGGAAACTAAAGCAAATATGTCAAGCAGTTGATGTATAATACACCCTCACAAAAGTATGTTTTAATGTGTTCTTTCATGCAAAAAAAAAAAAAGACTTCTTTGAAAAGAGTAGATAGAAAGAAATCATGCTGGTCACAAATAAGATAGGCATGGAAAAATAAACTCATGAAACAAAGTGTAATTGCCATAGAAAATATTTGCAAAAGATATCTGATAAAAGACTGTTATCACAAATACACAATACTCTTAGAACTCAACACTAAGAAAACTAACAACTTGATTAAAAAATGGGCAAAACACCTGAACAGATAACTCATCAAAGATATTCAGATGTCAAATAAGCATACAAAAAGAGACTCCACATCATATATTATCAGGGAAATTCAAAGTAAAACACTATCACGTAGCATTACACACCTGTTAGAATGGCAAAATTCAGAACACTGATAACGCAAAATGCTGGCAAACTTATGGAGCAACAGGAACTCCCAAACATTGCTGGTGGGAATGTAAAATGGTAAAGCCACTTTGGAAGACAGTGTGGCCGTTTCTTACAAAACTAAACATATTCTTATACCATTCAGCAATAGTACTTGTTGGTATTTACTCAAATAAATTGAAAAATATGTCCACACAAAAACCTGCACACAGATGTTTATAGTAGCTTTATTAATAATTGGCAAAACCCATAAGCAACCAGATGTCCTTCAGTAAGTGAATGGGTAAACTGTGATACCTCCAGTCAATGGAGTATTATTCAGCAATAAAAAGAAATGAGCTATGAAGCCACAAAATATAGAAGAACATTAAATTCATATTACCAAATAAAAAAAGGCAATCTGAAAATGCTACATAGTGTATGATTAAAACTATATGATATTCTGGAAAAGGCAAAACTATGGTAAAAAGATCATTGGTTGCCAGGGGCTAGGGGAGGGCAGGGATAAACAGGTGGAGCACAGAGGATTTTTAGGGTATTCAAACTGTTTATTACGATTTGATAATGGTAGAAGCACATCATTATACATTTGTCAAAATCCATAGAATATGCAACATTAAGAGTGAACTCTAAGGTAAATGGACTTTGGGTAATAATTTTGTGCCACTGTAGGTTCATCAATTAACAAATAATACCACTCTGGCTTGGAATGTTGGCAGTGGGAAA
>NW_012148374.1:837836-839029 GCF_000956105.1 Propithecus coquereli | reverse complement strand
TATATTTAGATATACAAACACTTGCCATTATGTTACAATTGCTTACAGTATTCAGTACAGTAACATGCTGTACAGATTTATGGCCTAAGAAAAACAGGCTATACCATAAAGCTTAGGTGTGTAGTAGGCTATACCATGTAGGTTTGTGTAAATACACTCTGTCATGTTCACACAACAATAAAATTGCCTAGCAACTTATTTCTCAGAATTTACTCCCGTCATTAAGCCATACAGGACTGCATTTTCATATTGTGTTAGGAAAGCCATAGAAGCTAATTGCAGAGATGAATTCCTATCACCCATAATATCAGGTCTTAATTCTTCTACACATGACTATTTACTGCATTGAGCCATGAGGATGTTTTAGCTAAATACTTCACATGATTATTTTTTCACTGAGTTCTAGATGTCATTTGAGGTTTCAGATTGCTGACTAAATGGCACATCTTTCTCATTAGTGTCTCTCAGGATATCACTTACCTTATTAATGTCTTGGACAAATAGAATATTAAGGTATTGATTCCATTTGTTCCATTTTAAATAAAGACATATGTAATAGAAATTAAATTTTGATGGTATGTAAGACAGAGTTATCCTAGAGTTGAACAGGAATTGTTCTATTTTTATCTCCAGTAATTCCATGGTATTGAATTTTGTCCAAATAAGAATGAAATGGGCTATTTAATAATTTGTAAAGTGTTGTTTGTAACCCCAAGTTTGAAACCTAAGAGAGTCCCCCCAGCCAGCTCGTTTAAAGTTATATCTGTGTGGACTAATAACAGAGACCTGGTTTAACCAGTCACAAAGCCTGGCTCGACTGCATAATCAATGGGTCATAAAAGACCGCAATAGAAAATCTTGCCCAAGCATTCCTGAAACCAAGATTTCTAACACATATCTTGGTAATTCATACTCCAGAGACAAAGCATGACCCGTGCAACTAAGAAAGAATCCTGTGGAACTGTGTCTGGAAGCCTCTTGGCCGCAGATGCAAGCACCTGTGCTTTCTTTCTCCTGCTGTCCCATATTTATTACCTTGATTCAAGCCTATCATTAGTACACCCTGAGAAGTCTTGTGAGTTCTTTCAATTACCTGACCCTGGGAAATTGTTACAGATGGCTTTAAGAAACATAGCTAATAATTTCTTTAGTATTGAGCTCTAAGTACATTTTCTCCCAATATTAAATTTCTA
>NW_012148374.1:837105-837786 GCF_000956105.1 Propithecus coquereli | reverse complement strand
TAAGAGTGAACTCTAAGGTAAATGGACTTTGGGTAATAATTTTGTGCCACTGTAGGTTCATCAATTAACAAATAATACCACTCTGGCTTGGAATGTTGGCAGTGGGAAAGGCTGTGTATGTGTGGATGAAGGAGACATATGGGAACCCTTTACTTTCTGCCCAATTTGCTGTGAATGTCAAACTTCCCAAAAAATAAAGTCTATTTTTAAAAATCAAGCAATAAAGATAATCCTCTGATAAAAATTCAAATATACAAATTATAAGGTAATCTTATGCCATTATATATAAAACATCCCTCAAACAAATGGCCTTATCATAAAAAGGCTCAGTGTGAATTTGCTGGAGTAGTTAAGGGTTACAGTTAAAGAAAGAAAGGAATTGTCTAAAAAATACATTTTTTCTATCTATTAAAAAATCTAACTGGGATGAGCAGTTTTTAAAAGTTTCTCTCCAAGATGCAAAGAAGAAAACATTAGCTGTACCTTTTCAAATTTGTTTTCGTATTTCCAACTAACTTCTTTGCAAATATGCCAATGAACATGTGCTGAATCCATTATTAAATTAAAAATGCAAAATGGAAGTCACCACCATTCAGACTTCAATGCAATAATCTAGGATTTGAGCTGATTAAATCTATATGCTCATTTAAGTCCTTTACTTTTCCTTTCTGTTCCATGATT
>NW_012148374.1:835471-837055 GCF_000956105.1 Propithecus coquereli | reverse complement strand
GAAGTGAAAAACATTATAAAATACAGAAAATATAAAAAAACCAATTAATACAAAGGGTGTCAATTTACATTTTTATGTTAGTTTTCTCTGAGAAATTCCAACTAGTCATTCTAAGTCAAAAAGAAAATGATGGGTAATTGCTTCATCCAACATTTTGAGTTTTCCAGGTTTTTTAATTATAAGGAGTAGGGAGAACAAAGTAAGAAGTTTAAAATAATTTGCAGAGAAGTGATTGCATTAGCAAAATGTGCAATTTAATGTAGGTAGGAAGAGACCATTGGAGAAGGAGACAAAAGAGAAAATGACAGGTGGGTTTCTGAGTAAGCAAAGAATTAGATTATGTTTAGAGAGTGGGATGTTTGAATCTGTGATTTTGTGAGTGATAAGTTTTGAATATTGACAGGTGCCAAGCAATAAGAAAGTATAACTTCACTGAAGCTAGTGTCCAAGGAGCTGAAAGGTTCCACCCGGCCAGATCATCAGTGTGAAAGGTGAAGACATCTAGGATGATGGCAGAAAAATTGTGGTGGAAAGAAACAGAATATGAGTTAGTGACTGAAGTTCTTAAATAATGAGAAATGGCAAGGAACTAAGTAAATGACAGAAATAAGAAGGAAAATATAATTTTCTGACGGTGATTCTGAGGGAAAAATACAAGTTTTCCACCGTTGGCTTTTAATGTTTAACAGAACTCATGCTGGTTTCTTTTGAATTTAGAGATATAGATCAAAAAAAAAAAAACTGAAAGAAATATTAAGCACAAAGGGTATTCTTAAACAGCTCCTTTTGGGTAAATGGTCATAAGTCTTAAGACCAGTTAGGACTGTTTTAAGCTTCCTTAATTGCCTTAGTATCCATTAGTTAATTGTAGTACTAAAGTCCCTGCCTAATGGGAAGTGCTGTATATGCTTAGCCTGTATTGTATATAAATATACAATGATGCAGAAAGAGAGCTCTGTGTTACTTGCCAGAAGGAAATTTAAGGCTCCACAAACAGGCAGGCAGTGCAGATTTTATTCTCCGGAGAACTCCTGCTGCTGCCTAGGAGTGAGAGCCCTGTGTGAGTAACCTCTAATAAACAAATCTAACCCAGCAAGCTGGATTTGTCTGGATCATTTCTTTGGTCTCCTGGCACCGTCTCAGTTTCGAGTGTGGCTTTTCCATTAATATACCATCCTGGGATTTTCCCAAAATAGATTCTCAGTGGAGAAGGAGAGGGGTATTAATATAATTGGAATGACACTGGGATCAGGACCTGGATGTATGTAAGACGTGAAAGAATGCACTTGAGAGAGTGCAAAGTAGATGGTGTAAAGGCATCATCATCTGAGTTTTAGAGATGGAAATAAAATTCAGAGGTGGCAAACAGAGCGAATTTAAAAAAAAATTTTGCAGTAGGATTTCTGAAAGGCACATGCAAAGATTTAGCCAGGATGGGAGGAGACAGGATTGGATACAGAGCAAGAAAGATCAGATCATTCTAAGGATTACAGTAGACCAGAATATAAATAATAGGAAAGGGTGTTACTACATTCATCATTGACCTATAAGAGATGCATTAGGGTCATGGTAAATTTCTTTTTG
>NW_012148374.1:832775-835421 GCF_000956105.1 Propithecus coquereli | reverse complement strand
TATTTCAAAATTCAAGAAAAGTAGTTGATGATAATAAGGATATGGTTTAATTTGAATTTTCACTTGACATGTCAAGAATCAATATCAAATAAATATCCTACACTTTTCTTGGATCAATTATAATAGGAAGGTATTCTGTATTTGTCGTTAATGTTGATCTGCCAGATTGTGAAGTTGACTAACTCCTGCAGATGATCAAGGTCCAACAGAAGGATTGAGCTAGACTTATGGGAGAAGAACACAACTAAAAGATCAGAGATTGAATAAATCTTGGAAGGAAATTATGAGGTCACCAAGAGCTGTTTAGCTCAGTATACAAAGGAGTTCCAGAATATATTTCGAGATAGTCCACAGATGTCAGGTACAAATCTCACTTCATAAGAGATACAGAGGAGAAGGGAATCCTGCTTTGAAAAGTAAAGTAATTGGTACAAAATTAAAATTGCTTATTTAATATATATGTATTTTAAAATGATGATGGCTTAGGATATAATGGCAGCAGTTGGTCTCTGGTTGGGAGAAGTTAATTAGAAAGGAGTATGAGGAAACTTTTTAGAGTAATTAAATATTATGTACTTTGATTAGATTGGTAGTTATGTTGGGAGTATATATCTGTTAAACTCAAACTGTACAATTAAATCATGTACATTTTAGTATGTAAATTGTGCTGCTGCCATAAAGACAAAAGTCTCAAAAAAGTTAATTTTTTATGTAAAAATTTGACAATTGGTTGAAAGTGGGAAGTGAGAAAAATTAAATATGACTTTCAACTTTTCTTGTCTGAATAGCTGTTTTGAACAGTGATTTTGGTGTAGAAAGGTAAGGCTTGATGGTGTGTGGTGGATTCGGGAAAAGAATATATAATTACTCCAGTATTTTACTTACTGAACTTCTTGTTCCTGAGGTTATGCAGAGAGACATGAGGAATTGGATCTAAGAGAAATTTGCGGTTGAGTTATAAACCTGAAAAGACTTAAGTGTAACTAGTAATTGACAACATAGGGATAATTGAGTGTGTCTAGGGATAGAATATAACACAGAAGAGAGAAGAAAATCTAGACTGAAATATGGGCAAATTTCAACATTTTAACTTTGGGCCAGAAAAAGGGACTAATTAAGCGGCAGCCATAATGATGAGAGAAAAACAATTTAAACCTCAGCTTTCAATAAGGAGAAAATGGCCAAATCAATTAAGTCTAAAAAAAATTCAGAATTAATGAAGACTGAAAAGTGTCCATTACATTCAGGAAATTGGAAGGTATTGATGATTTCAATGATAATAGCTGCAGCAGTATGTGGCATACAAGGAAGTCTATAATTTTTAAGTTTGGAGACATTAGAGAACGTTTGAATGCTAATGGAAATTATCCGATATGAAGTGAGATGGTTAAAGTTACAGGAAAGTAATAGGTGGGTGGAGACTTAACTTTATTGATGGAGAAGAAGGGGCTAAGATTTAGAAGATATGTAAAAGATGAGTCTGAAGATTGGCATTTTTTTAAAATTGTAATTGGAGGAAATAATAATGATAAGTAGAGATTAAGGTAAATGTGCTGATTTGATGCCAGAATTGCAGGAGTTTTAACTGAATGACTTATTTTCTAAACAAAGAGCATTACAAGGTCATCCTTATAGTGTCTGGTTAGAGGCTTATCACAGTACAGGTGGTCTGACAGTCTAGAGAGGAGAGGGAGTGAGCTGACTGGAGATTTCCTTATAGAACTGAGGTCATGTTTGAGCTCTGTAGTGAACCTCTTTACGTTTATATAACATATACACCCAAGGTGAAATACAACTAAAGTTCAAGCATGGCTTTTTCTTAGAATAATGAAATTTTAATTACATAGAATTTCTATGTGGAAATGGAGTGATTTACACATCACACTGATAATATTTTCACATCTTTATTAAATATTTATAATGGTATGTTAAAAATATACCTGGAAAACTTTAATTGATAGTGGTGACTGAGTGCTAACACAGAAAGGGAGAGTTCAGTGCCTCTGAAAGAAGATTTTATTACGTTTCCCAAGAGAAAGGGATACGCTATGCCATGTAGGGCCACAGGGGAAATACCTGGTTTGGTCAGAAATAAGCAGGAGCAAGGGAAAAGTGTAGGCCAAAACCTTTACTGGGGTTTCTGCAGGGAAGGTAAGGCAGGGCAGAGTACACTGTTTAGGACTGGCTAGTTTGAGTAATTTCCATGGGCTGTATGGCTGATCTCTAGTTTCCTAGGACCTGGTCATAAGGTGATTTAGGATATAGTAAATATTTTTTTTTTTAATTTCAGGGTATTATGAGGGTACAAACTTTATGGTTACATTTTATGACTTTGCCTCACCCAAGCGAGGGTTAGAGGCATGCCCTTCCCCTCTACAAAACTCCCTGTGTCCTTTAGTTGTGGGTTTACCCCCCTATCCCCCTAATCCCTGGAAAGTATTACTGCCATGTGAGCACCCACTTGTACTCGCCACCAAATTGGTACTAACTGAGTAAATATTGACTTGGTGTGTCAGAGTTAGATAAGGAGGTGGTTGGGTCTATAGATTAGGGATTCGTTGGTTAGCATATGAAAGACAAGTTCCTGCCAGGCCAAGCCCTTTGCTGTCTCTAGGAATTGACTAGCCTGGGTAGGGGCAGTTTTCT
>NW_012148374.1:831674-832284 GCF_000956105.1 Propithecus coquereli | reverse complement strand
AAATAAAAAGAATAAAATACATAGGAATACATTTAATAAAAGAGATTTAAGATAGGTATGCTGAAAACTGTAAAACATTAATGAAAGAAATTGAAGATCTCAAAATTTATTCCTCCTGTGCAGCTGTAACTTTGTACCCTTTAACCAACAAGTCCCTATTCTCTTATATCTCTCCATGCTCACTCTTTAATTTTAATTTATTACTTTTATGTAAGTCTCAGCTTATCTCCATATGTCTATACGTCCACATATGTCCATGTCTCCATATGTCTGCCATCCTAGTTTAGGCCTTTATTGAGTCACCTGTTTATCTCAAATGTCAACAGAACTTGAACCTGCCTCCAGTCTAGTTTTCTTTAGGAACTATTCATAGTCATGTAAATCTATCTTCTATGTAGACACCAGTGTGAGTGAGTGTGTGTGTGGGGGTGTGCATACATGTGTGTTTATATTAAAATACTGTCCTACAACTCTGAATTTTAAAATCCTTCAATAGAACATCCTCTTTCTCAAAATAAAATTTGTGTCATGGCATAAAATGTTCTTTATGATAAAATTCCTGTCCACATTTCTATGGTTCACTTCTTGGATTTGTTCATATTATACTTAA
>NW_012148374.1:828455-829099 GCF_000956105.1 Propithecus coquereli | reverse complement strand
AACTTCAGTTCTGAAGTACAAATGAGAAAAAAGCCTACATTTATTGGATTTAATGGGACCACTATTTATACAAAAATTCCTTCTTACTAGAAGAAAATGCCATTGCAATGCAATTCCTCAAATTTGACCTTGTGCTATCTTGCCTCAGTAGCTCAAACCTACTGTTTCTACTGATTAGAATGTCTTGCTTTTGTTCTCAAAGCTTCTATTTGAGAATGATGTCCATTTATGATCAAAGCCACTTCTTGTTGATGCATTGTTTACTTTTTTTGATATTCGTTCTTTAAAAGGTGACATGATCTTTTTACATTCTTATCTATTATATGTTTTAAGTAACATTTAACTTATCTACAATTTCTTGGACAAACCTCATTCCAATTCCATTAATGACAACAACTATGTAACAGATTCTGTACTAAGCAATTTCGATAAGAGTACTACAAGAAAGGTAATATTATTATTATTAATTTACAGATGAGAAAATTGGGAAATGGAGATGGTCAATGGCTTACCTAAGATCTTACACCCAGTAAAGAATGAAGCTTGATCTAGAAGCTCAGTGTGTCATGGTAATGAAATTGTTTTTCATCTGTAGGGTGTGGGAAATGGTAGGTGAATTTTTGTTTCACAAAGATCATTGTGGG
>NW_012148374.1:827234-828405 GCF_000956105.1 Propithecus coquereli | reverse complement strand
TAAAAAGAATAAAATACATAGGAACACATTTAATAAAAGAGATTTAAGATAGGTATGTTGAAAACTGTAAAACATTAATGAAAGAAACTGAAGATCTCAAAATTTATTCCTCCTGTGCAGCTGTAACTTTATACCCTTTACAAGTCCCTATTCTCTTACATCTCTCCATGCTCACTTCCTAATTTTAATTTATTACTTTTATGTAAGTCTCAGCTTATCTCCATATGTCTATATGTCCACATATGTCCATGTCTCCATATGTCTGCCATCCTAGTTTAGGTCTTCATTGAGTCACTTGTTTATCTCAAGTGTCAACAGAACTTGAACCTGCCTCCAGTCTAATTTTCTTTAGGAACTATTCATAGTCATGTAAATCTATCTTCTATGTAGACACCAGTGTGGGTGAGTGTGTGTGTGGGGGAGTGCATACATGTGTGTTTATATTAAAATACTGTCCTACAATTCTGAATTTTAAAATCGTTCAATAGAACATCCTCTTTCTCAAAATAAAATTTGTGTCATGGCATAAAATGTTCTTTATGATAAAATTTCTGTCCACATTTCTATGGTTCACTTCTTGGATTTGTTCATATTACATTTAATACCAAACTACACACCAGTTTGATTGTACCATAACTGGACCTTCATGCCTATATATTGAATTAATCCTCTTACTCAAACTGTTTTATTTTTTATTTGTTATTTCATTGTCCAACTTGTACTCATATTTCAAGCTATAGCTCAGGTTGTACTATTTTGAAAGCTTCTATGATTGCCAAATATGAACTCTGATTTAAATTGTCTATAACATTTTGATGATATTTTAAGGATATTGATTAATGACTCTGAGCTTAAATTTCTGCATCTGTAAATGGAAAGATTCCTTCATGGAGAGGTATCTATGAATAGTTGAATGAATATTGATTGTAAAATTGAAAATTTTCTAGTCTGGTGCATGATGTGCTTTTCCAGTGGCAAGGATAAAATTGGAAATAAATCTTTTAAAAGAAACTTAAGTTCTGGAGATTTTTTTCAAATTGTAAATGAACTAATTAAGTATGGCTTCATGAAGGAGTTGAAATTTGTGTTGGGCCTTGAAAGGGAGGTTAAAGTTTTGCTGGATAGAAAGATATGACAGGAAATTGAGTATTCAGTAGTTAGCTAGAAAATG
>NW_012148374.1:814379-815229 GCF_000956105.1 Propithecus coquereli | reverse complement strand
AAACAGAAGGTTCTTAATTCCACCAAGTTACTTGCTTCTCTTTCTCCCACTGCGAGTCCCTCAGGGATGCCTTGTTTTTAATCTTTATATGGTCACTAATGGTCTCACATTCGTCATCAACCAGTCTCTGAAGTCTTCTTATGCGTCATATCCGAAGTCCCTGACTTTTCCTTAAGCCTTGTACCTACTTCCCTACGAGCCACCACTCTACAAGAGCACACAGACCTGTGAGGGTGTAGCAATCTGCATCTGAAAACTTGCAGTAAAAAAAGAAAATAGTAGAGCTAGCTTCCCCCAATTAAAGATTTGCTGCTGCTTCTATTTCTTCTTTATTGTCCTTGAGTAATGCAAGAACAAGAACGGAGTAATTCAGGAGACCAGCATTTTGATTCTGTCATTAAATGATGTGTAACTTTCTGCAAATTACCTAGCTTCTTTGTACCATGGTTTCCTTATCTGTAAAATTGAGTGCGGGCTACAGTGTTCTCAAAAGGCGCCTTTCACATCTGAACCTTTATGATTCTTCCTACCTACTTATCTACATATTAGTACTGTCCTCTCATACCTTGAAAGAAGAATCTGCTTAGAGTACTTATACGTAGGAACACCATGAAAACTACAATGCGATAAATTAAAATTAGGTCATAAATCCTTCATCCCTTTGGTAAACCAATATTTCAAGCAAAAATCACCAAGAATAATTTTTTTCTTCCTTAGTTTTAGTCTCCTTGTCTTTGAACAAAATTTGAAACTCATCTCCGTCAGCTTATGCCACCTAAACATGTTAATTTTTATAAAATAGATGAAACTATATTTTCTAGTGTCATTCTTTTAATCAAACACTGGGTGA
>NW_012148374.1:811631-814329 GCF_000956105.1 Propithecus coquereli | reverse complement strand
TAGAAGCTCAGTGTGTCATGGTAATGAAATTGTTTTTCATCTGTAGGGTGTGGGAAATGGTAGGTGAATTTTTGTTTCACAAAGATCATTGTGGGAGCTGTTTCGTTTGAAACAGGGTAAGACAAGAGGCAGGAAGCCAGTTATGCAATTATTGAAGTAATCCACGCAGGAAACAATACAGCTGAAACAAATGCCTTGACTGTGAATTGGAGAAAAGGACTCATATTTTGGGGATACTAAGGAGTTAGTCTAGCTAAGACTAGATGACTGACTAGGCTCAAGATATGAAGATGAAAAAGATGCTAAGAATGACTGTGAGGCTGGCAGTGGGCAGCTAACTGAAGGTTGACAGTTTGTGTTTTGATGATTATTGTGAAAAGACCAGTTTGGAAGGAATGATGACCAGCAAAGCTTTAGACATGTTAAAATTAAATTGGCTCGGGACTTCCAAATATAAATGTCCAGTGGATAGTTTAATATAAATGTCTGGAACTCAGATAAAAGGTCCAGTTGAATGTTAGGTTTGAGCATCAACAACAGGGATATGGTAGATGACTACTAGATGTAAATTAAATCACCCAGGGATAATTTATAGAGTATGAAGAAAAATGTTTGAAGATTAAACAACCAACATGTATGATGTGAGGGTCCAAGACCCTCTGAAAATTATATAAACACAAAAAAAATAAGAAAGGAGAACATTTCACAAATGGGTTGTAAGCAGTGCTGAATTTTGAGTCAGGTGTTGATTTTAGGCAAGGTAAAGACTGAAAATAGCCAATAGTTATGGTAACTAGAAAGGTTTTGGTGACCTTGCTATCAGTTTCAGGGATTTAACAGATGCTATACTGTAGTGGAATAAGGAGTGACTGGAAGGGGAGAAAGTTGGGACAATGAATATTAGCTACTAATTACAGCTGTAACAATGGAATAGCAAGCAGAGGAGTATTTAAGATGGCAAGAAAGTGTATGTGTGTGTGTGTGTGTGTGTGTGTGTGTGTGTGTTGTCTATGAAAAATTGTGCCTACTGAGTTATATAGACAAAGAAGACTTTATTCAAGACTATTACAACAGAGGAGAGGTAAGACTATTTGAATAGAGGAGAAAGATGGAACTGAATGACAATGAAAGGAAAGGCAGGAGGACTTTTAAACCCTGCGGTAAGCTAACAGGAAAACACTAGAGGGCATTCACGGGAGGTTGGTCAATTAGATCAGGCTATCTGTGTTTGCTAATTGGCACTTAAATTAGGTTCCTACCTTCCCACAGAGACCAGGAGGTAGAGGCTCTGTCTCTATCTTTCTTGAACAAAGGGATGGCTCCCACACCCTTGAAAAAGACAGCCCTAGGTGGTATGAGATTTACATCTCAAAGAATCAAAGAAAAGATTTACAATTGTAAATTTTCTAAAGTAAAGGCTCTCAAAAAATGGAGGTGACGTGTGTTGCCCTTGGTTCACACGTAACCTAAACATCTGTACCACGGGGAGGGCGGAGGGATGAGGGGGGAGGAGGGAGGAGGGGACGGGTATTTGTATACACAAGGAGTGCAATGCGCACTACCGGAAGGATGGACATATTTGAAACACGGACTTCGGTGGGGGGGGAACCAAGGGCAACACAAGTAACCTAAACATCTGTACACCCATAATTTGCTGAAAAAAAAAAAAAGAGCTTTCATACCTATAAAAAAAAAAATGGAGGTGAGTGGCCTATAGTCAGGCAAAAGTTTGCCTAAAGTTTATCTAAGCTGAGGGGAACCTTAGGTCAGGTCTTGGTCAGTGTGTATGCATATATACACGTGTGCACTAAGATTAGACATTTTAAACTAAGGCGAAGAACTTTGGTGGAGGGTTCTTTGGATTGAGTTTTCAGAGGAAGCAAGATGAGTGGGGAGGTCAAGATTTGGCAGGAAAAGAACCATCCATATCTTTATATTTGTGGAAAAGCAGGAGATTGGGTGCTAATATAGTTAATTTTAAATGAAAAGGCAGGAAATAAAGGAAGTTCCCAGTGATGAGCCTATCAAGGATTTTAGCTCAACAGTGATCTACACTTACATGTAAACAATAAGCTATTTCCTAACTTCTGAGATTATGCACAAAGAGGTCCTAAAGGGGAGAAGAGGAGAGAGGCAATTTTGGAGCTAGGGGCGTCTAACAGGTGATTAGATTTAAAAAGCCCTAGGACATGATGGAAGACCAGATAAGTAAGAAAGAGGAAAAACTTATAGAAAACTAGGGACAGTAATATTGTTTCATTCAAAATATGTGAGACAAACTAGGTATAACCACACTGTGTGCAGGGCACACAAAAAGCTTTAAGACGGACAGGCAAGCAATGATCAACAGATAATGCAGAAAAAAAGTCATTTAGTTATATTGGGGAGAGGACTGTCTAATAGGACTGGATAAGAGACAAGTTTTTCTTAGAACTGAATATTATACCTTTGCTTTCCATCAGGAGAGGGGAAAAAAAAATCTATTAAGGCAGAAGAAAGCAATGGGTATTTAAAAATATATGCCATGTTACTGAATGAAATTTAGAAACAGAAGGTTCTTAATTCCACCAAGTTACTTGCTTCTCTTTCTCCCACTGCGAGTCCCTCAGGGATGCCTTGTTTTTAATCTTTATATGGTCATTAATGGTCTCACATTCGTCATCAACCAGTCTCTGAAGTCTTCTTATGCGTCATATCC
>NW_012148374.1:799362-800201 GCF_000956105.1 Propithecus coquereli | reverse complement strand
GCAAGTTTTACTGAACGCTAGCTTCTCAGGCAAAAAACCTGCTCATATTCAATTAACATATGGATTCTTACTTTATTACTCTAAAACTTACTTGCAAGATATTTTATATATTAATTTGAGATTAAGATCATTACTACCACAGTAGTAACTCTCCCTGTTTTAGGTATCATATGTGTCTATGAAATCAATGTTGTTTGTAATATAAATATCTCTGTCCTTAATAAAGCGAGTTCTGTGGGTTAAGATTCTGATAAATAAAGGTGTCTAGGGAAAAAGAAGCTAATTTCAAAAAATATAGTATGTTCTAATATTTTGTTATATTCTTTTTTATTTTTATTTTTTTGTGAAGGGACATCTATCTAACAGTATATTCCATAGTTCTGCTCCATTTACAAGGGGAAAAACTGGAGCAAGTGATGTAAAGGTAAATAAGTGTTTACTGGGAAAAATTTAAAAGCAGCAATAAAACAGAGTGCACATAATTCCCCACTGTTCCATTATAATACAGGGAAATATGCTTAAACTGGGCATTGCTGAACTGGATGAGAGATAGAGAAGGCTTCCGAAGAGGGGCTGAATCCACACAAAGCTCTGCATATTTGTATAGAAAGCAGAGCAGAAAATGTCTGGGAGACTGGGAGCTCCTTGGTCTAGAAAATGGACTTGTTAAAGAAGGGGAACTTCTGAAACTCAATGTTACACCAAGCTGTTTTACTGAGGTAACTTAGGTTACTGAGGCAGCTCCAGGATAATCTACAGAAAGGGAAAGCAATGAGCCCTCAGGGCTTCTGAGTTTGTCTTTCCACATTCTGACCATTATATAACCCTGAATTTCATTT
>NW_012148374.1:797543-799312 GCF_000956105.1 Propithecus coquereli | reverse complement strand
GCATGTGCCACCATGCCCAGCTAATTTTTTTTTCTGTATAGTTTTAGTTGTCTCCCATTAATTTCTTTCTATTTTTAGTAGAGACGGGGTCTCGCTCTTGCTCAGGCTGGTTTCGAACTCCTGAGCTCAAGCAATCCGCCTGCCTTGGCCTCCCAGAGTGCTAGAATTACAGGCGTGAGCCACCGCGCCCGGCCCTTGAGAGAGCTTTAATAAAGATGAACCATCATATTAATAAAGCACAAAACAGACATTTCAGCTGTTATTTATATGACATGGATCTCTTCATTTCTTATCTTTGTATTTATAACAAAGTCATTTATAGTGGACTTGCCATTCAATTTGTCTTGAGTTATTTTGTGTAAAGAAATCTACTGACCTTTCAGTATTGTCAAGCTTTGTGAACATTTGTTAGCATAGCTAGCTACCTATTAAGTATCCCGTGTTGTCTTGAATTATATTAGAAAAGAATTAGGCCCTCATGGCTTAATCACTTCTGAAAGGTCTCATTTCTTAATTAGAAAATGATTAATAAGGGCAAAAAAATAATGTTTCCTTTAAAATCTTATTATGGTACTTCTAAAAGACAGAGGTTTATGAACAGTCCTGGCATTTCCCAAAAGGGTGTTATGTTCTAGAAACCTATGGTAAAGGCCTGTAGCCTTGTTCTATCAGTCCTATGTACTCAGCTTCTTCCTTTTTAGTCGGATCTCATTCCAGAACTGTTCTACTGGAACCACAGGTTCTCAACCATTTTTAATGCAATTTTTTTGAAATGGATGACTTAGTCTGCTGCCTGTATGAAGCAAGCAACTTTACTTCTTTAAGGTGAAGGATATCAAAATATTTTACCCCAAAATATAATTTTCAACATATTTTGAGATGGTAGCCTAGAGAGCCAGTAAACAGAAGTAACCCTATAAAGCTGCCTTGTGGGATGGGGGGTGGGATTTGCATCTGTAGAGAATCTACATTGATATACTCAGGTTTTTCTCTGAGGCCTTCTCTTGTCTGGATCTAGGAAAGATTAACTGAGACTTTGACACTTTTAAAGGTCTAAAATGAACATTAGCTATCTATTCTTTCTCAGGGAAGCTACCCATGAGGTTTTATCTACATAACAAGACAACCTTTGCTAGCCAAGCCTCCTCTTCTCTTCCTCCTATAACCTGTCTTGTCACTATAACTTTAATCTACCTTTGTGAGTTAATTTTTACCTTCTGAGGGTAAGGGGGAAGCTTTTCCTTTCCCCTCACAGAGAAGTAATCCAAGCTTTTATTAAGTTTCAGCTGTACCACAGTGTAGTAACCTATCAAGTAAAGGAGGTCATTGAATGTCCCCAAGTTGCATGTTTACATCATTATGATGTTTGTGATTGCCTTCTTTAATTTTGTAGTGGGATTCTCTTAGTGGCATTCCTTGGTCTTTAAAATGTTATCACTTTTTATTTCTTTTGGTTATTCTTTGTAATTAGAAATGCTATTTATAATATGTCTAGCCTAAGACCAACTAGTGCAGATGTGAAATGCTCTCCTATATGTAAAAACTTTGAATTTTTGTACATTCCATTTGCTGCATGAATAGAAGCTTAAAATGGTGGTTAAGAGCATGTTATCTGGAACCACATTACCTGATTCAAATTCTTAACCTGTCAGTAGGGACCTCTTCTAAAACCTATCAACCCTGAGCTGAAAGAAGAGGTTTCAGCTGAGAAGAAATGAGCAAAACATTCTGGCAACAGGAAAAAACATGCTAGTTTGACACCCCCAAAG
>NW_012148374.1:792386-793368 GCF_000956105.1 Propithecus coquereli | reverse complement strand
GCCACATTGCATGTGCAGATCATGGACATGCAGCTACTCATGACAGAAAATTAATAGACCATCTTAATGACCCTCTGATTTTTCCTGTTGCTCAAGCAGCTGACTCAATTCTCAACAGCTATAATTAAACACAGCAATCTGTCAAGGAAGATAGCTGTTGTTGTTAATTTGGTAAACCACCATATTGGCTTTCCCTATTATGCTCTGTGGTTGACACACAATCTTGAAACCTTTTTGCCAAAGCAAACTGCCAGGGAATAAAACTCTAAACAAACAGCTTGTGGAATGAAGGTGAAGATGCTGGAAAATTGTAGTGTCACCTCACTATTTTCAGTTTTAAAACTGGCTGTTCCTGGGGAAAATACAATAGAAAAATTCCATTGTGTTTATAGGTTAAAAAAAAAAGCCCATGAATTCTGGCATTATATTGTTCTGCTGTAACTGAATCTCACAATGGATCAGTTGGAAGCTACTCTTTTATTATAGTGGAGATAGATGCTTCAAGCAGTTTGTTTCCCTGAAAACTGTTATCAGATAAGTCAAATTCTCTTGGTAAATGAACATCTCATATTCTTTGGTGCTCTCTCATCTTCACACCAAAATAGATTATAGCCTTTATCTATAGTCTACTTTGAGCAGGCAGGTCCTCAGTGTCTAAAAACAAATTTATGTGGAACACAGAAATAGTTCAACTCAGAAATAGGACCAATTTTATATTCACAGTAGTTAACACGTTAAAAAAATACTACACAGCACAGCTACTATGCAATGTTTATATCTGGTGTTCAGTAGGTAAATAGCAGTGGAAATCAGAAGGAAGCTAACACTTTCTAATTAAGAAAACATCTAAGAATTCACACATTGAATATAAATAAATTGCTGAGTTGTCTTTGCAACTACAGGTTTTATGACATTTCTATCTTTCTGATTGAGATCTTCACACATAAAATGAAAATTGTAAAATCCACCTTTTTCTGACTAC
>NW_012148374.1:790084-790953 GCF_000956105.1 Propithecus coquereli | reverse complement strand
GTCCTTTCACATCACCCTCAACAAAAATCAGTGAAATACCCCCCAAAATGCCTTGCTTGTATGTAGCGCTCTTTGCTGTTTACAAGACATTTTAATATCTATTATCTTACTTAAGTCTCAATTCAACTGTAAGTTTATGGTAAAAGTGTTTTCTTTTTTTTAATTTTACAGATGAAGATGACTTGATAATCAGTAAAATAGATCTAAGTATGGAAAGGGCAGTTGAAGAAATAGGAACAATACTGTGTCCTTTTCACTGCACTAGTCAAAAATAAAAGCAGATAGTGCCGAATCGCTAGGTACTCCAGGAATATCTTGTATGCTGTTTATGTTTACATTCACTGAAATGTTGTTGCAAAGACAAATCACAGCCAATAAGACATATTTAGGGTGGCTTAGCAAAACAAAACAACATGGATACATGGATGCATGGAACTGTGATCCTCTTCATTTTTAACCCACAAAGGTCTTTTTGGCCAGGATTGATTTAATTACCTTCCTTGCATGCTTGATATAATATATTCTGTAGTCTTTCAATACCTTTATATATTGTATACTATGTAGTCAAAATTCATTCTGGAGAGTATTTTCCATGTGAGAAAATATAAATCAATATCCAATGTTATTGTTGAAAATATAAATAATTCCAGACATGAAGCCAAAACCTAGATACAAATTACTTACCATTCATTAATTAGTAAAGGAACAAATTTCCAATTTTCCTGGTATGTAACACTAAGGACAGACCATTTGGTAGTATTGATAGAAAACTAGATTTTTCACTGGTGTTACATAACATAGAACCAAATACATATTTAACTTTCTAGTAGATACGTAACCGATTTTGCATAGAGAAACTACCTTCTGAT
>NW_012148374.1:786587-787913 GCF_000956105.1 Propithecus coquereli | reverse complement strand
TTTTTATTTCTCTTGTCTTTCCTTCTTTGTAAAATTTAAGCTCCCAGATGGTGACAAGTATTTTCTTCTACGACCATCATTTGCCATCCAGCTAATATTAATTTCCATCTTCACTTTCAACAATTTTTAAAATAAGAAAATGGAATGTGTTTCACATCTCATGAGAGATTAGAATTCACAACCAGAAACTCCAAATGTTGCTCTCCCTCTACGCAAAATTTTTTTGCCTTTCTATGAAAAATTGGAACTCCTATGCCTTGTCCCATTTTAGAGACATTCTTTATTAAAAACTATATTATTAAGGACATTCCATTATAGGAAAACTGTCCCTCTAAATGAAATATATGTATTTCATACATTTTCACTGGCAATGAAACTGGACAGAAAAATCGATTTTAATGAACATTTTTTGGGTATTTCTGGGTCATTTTGACTCTACTTCGGTTGTAAGAGCTGGAAAGAAATATTGGCAGACACAAAGTGACATGTAAATTCTTTTTTATAAATAATTTTAGAAGTGCTGCATAAACATTCATGTTTAGTAAGATAAATCCCCCATAAAGCAATTTTATATTACATACCTGATATCCTGACTGTCCAAGCAGCAGATTTGTATGAGTAATGAGTGGCTTATTAGTTATGCCACTGTGCACTGTAATAACTTCTTAAGTATCCTGGATAAAAAGAAAATTTTTAGATACAGTTTTTCAAAGAAAAAAATCTGTGGAAAAAACTTAAAAACTGTGCGTGTACAGCATCTATTGCAACTCAAATTTGAGCCTTTTACATTGCTATCTGTAAACTTTTAATCAAAACAACAGAACAGTGAAGAACTGCAGTATTCAAAACCAATAATCAACCCAAATGGCTTAGTTGCCCTTCTGTAGCTCCAAGTCTCCTTTGGTCTGTTTCAATCACTTTTAGGCAATGTCTGTTTTATTGCTCCAATTTATGGTCACTGTTATGTTATTAATCACAAAGAATGCTCTTTTAAAATTTAAGTTATTGAGGCGAGATTTCATAGAATGGCCAACATGACTATAGGATCAACTGAGGAAGATGTGACACTGAGCAACTCAGTGTCAGGCTTGAGGATTTTAGGAAGCTGGTACTTTCCAATAGATTTCTCCAATTCTTGCATTACTTGGATCAATAAAACGAATCCTAGGAAAGAGAGTGTCTGTTTTGCTAGTTTGTGTTGTATGCCCACATCTAGACTTTGGACAGCCAAGGCACCTCAAATATAGAGCTCCCATACTCCATGAATTAAAATAGGAAGGAGAAAAGAGGTGTGATGTAAGGAAGTGGGAGTGAAAAGAAAACCAT
>NW_012148374.1:781155-782818 GCF_000956105.1 Propithecus coquereli | reverse complement strand
AAAATAACTTCCATAGGGAGGCGAGCATATATCTCCCTATGCATTTATATTTCAAAGGAAGATGATAGTTTTATCTTCCTCTTGAAGACACTTATTTACATTACAAACGGTAAGATCCCAGGATACTTCTCTTTGTATTTTAGATGAGAGTTGGTCTGTATTTGGGAGCAAAGTTTTCTGTTCTTTTATCAGTTTGGAAGAGGTAACAACTACCTCTCTTGTATACAAACTCTCAGATTCATATTTGTAATGTGTGTGTCCTGTAGTTTCATCTTACCAACCAAAAAGGATTTATCCATCTGCCTCTCACCATGTCACCTACAGGGTGCTACATGACAATGTTACTCTAGTTGTTATTTTTGCTTTGAGTAAATAAAGATCTGGTCTTTGACTCAGAACACCTACTATTTCTGCTAGTCTCTATTCATTTCTCTCTGTCTATCTATATATATCCATTTAGTATATAACCGTACAAGTAATGTAACTTCTTAGCCACTCCACGTCTTCTGAATAAACAGTAACATATTTGTTTCTCTTTGTCTTATTTGGCTTTCTTGAATACAGCACATAGTTGGGTCTTGTTTCTTCATCTAATCTGATAATCACTGCCTTTAATTGAAGTATTTATGACCTTTACATGGCATCATTTTTCTCCGGCCAAAAGCTCTTATTAACTGGTTTTCTTTTAATAGTTCAAGTCTGCTGGTGTTGAATTTTTTCAGCATTTGAATGTGTGAAAATTATTTATTTTACCTTCAT
Source organism: Propithecus coquereli (assembly GCF_000956105.1). Taxonomy (NCBI): domain Eukaryota; kingdom Metazoa; phylum Chordata; class Mammalia; order Primates; family Indriidae; genus Propithecus; species Propithecus coquereli. Next base: position 782,059 of record NW_012148374.1, on the reverse strand, counting down.
ATTTGAAAAGTATATTATCAAGCTAAAAAATTCTAAGTTGACAGATTTCTTTCAGTTTTTTTAAATAACATTGCTCCAATATTTTCTATCTAGCATTTTTTTTTCCTGAAGACAACTGCTGTCATTCTTATCCGTGTTCTCTGTGGACAATGTATCATTCTCTTGAGTTTCTATTAAGATACTCTCTTTATCTCTGGTTTTAAGCATTTTGCTTATTATGACGGACCTTAACTATCCTTTCCTTACTGTTTCTTGTACTTGGGGTTGGTTGAACTTCTTTATCTGTGGTTTTACAGTTTTTAAATCAAAATTAGAAGTAAAATCTGGCATAACTTCTTCACATATTTTTTCATCATGCACCTTTTTTGCTTCCCTTCTCCCTTTTAAGGGACTTCAACTACATGTACGTTAGACTGCTTGACACTGTCACACAACTTACTGATACTCTATTCACCTTTCCCCCCTTACCTCTGTTTTCTCTATGTTTTATTTTGGATAGTGTCTATTTATATGTGTTTAGGTTCACTAATCTTTTTTCCTACAATATCTTATCTGCTGTCAATATATCTAAAGAATATTTTTTTTTTATTCTCAGTCAAGTTTTCATCACTAGAAGTTGGGTTTGTATTCTATTTATATATCTTCCTTTTCTTTCTTTAATTTGTTTATTTCCTCTAGCTTCTTAAGCACAGGCTATAAATCTATAATAATCCTTTGTATGGCCTTGCTTACTAAATCCATCATTTCTGTCACTTCTGTATCTGCTTCAATTAATTCTTCTCTTTATTATGGGTTGTATTTTCTTACATCTTTGCAATTCTGGTAGTATGTATGTATGTATTTATTTATTTTGAGACAAGGTTTCACTATTAGAGATCAGGCTGGTCTCAAACTCCTGGGCTCA
>NW_012148374.1:771714-772487 GCF_000956105.1 Propithecus coquereli | reverse complement strand
TTAGTAATTTGGATATAAAAAGAGAGTAAGCATATAAAAACAAAGTATCTCCATTACTTTAATTCTACCAACATTTTAATGTTAGAATATTACTGTGCAAATAAATGTATGTGTCCCCAAATCTAGCTGTGTTGTATGGCACAGAAAAAGTCAGATTCCTGTTTAATAAAATATTTATGAAGTACATTGCTTTAGGAGCACAGAAGGTCTATTACTATGTTAAATTTTGTGCTTTTCCCTTTAGTATAAAATTGGGGAGGATGTGAAAAATCTTATGCATACTTTTATTTATGCACTAAATCCCCTGGAGGGAATTCTTAGAAATACTGCAAATATTTATAATAAAACAAAGAGGCTTTTTGTTTGTCTTTTAAGAATCCTCAAAATATTCATTAACAGTAGGTCAATTTTTCAATATCTTTCTTAAGTTCCTTTTATCTGCTCTCATCAAATTTGTAATAGATAATTTTTCCTTTACCCAAGGAGATATAGAGTGTAGAAAAATATTTATATTCTAATTCTTTCTTAGTGAGGGCAGGATGGACAATGAGAGATATACAAGGGAAATAGCAGAGAAAATAGAATAATTAGTTCTGAATTACAATTTGGTAGGCTACTTCATCTCAGTGTTTTTTTTTTCAAATCATATTTGATATGTGACAGTATAATTGCATTTCCTATTTAAAAACATTCCTTTCTGAAATTCATTACCTTCAAAGGGTTTGAATATCAACTTGAAATTAGTATTGAATTATGTTTTATTAATTTAATAA
>NW_012148374.1:770205-771664 GCF_000956105.1 Propithecus coquereli | reverse complement strand
ACAAATGCACACAAGAGCCATATCCTCAGGAATCATTGCCTATCCCAGAGTCCAAGGTTTCTTATCTCCAGAAATACAGAGCAATGAATTCGTTATTCTCTGGAGGCAAATATATTTGATAAATGCTTCTATTAATTGATTCCACAAATTAACCACTAATCCAGAGATTTTGATTATGAGTACTGCTAATCAATTTATTTGATAGGAAGCTTTCAGCAGTTTGTAAATTAAAAATTGCCAACATCTTTCTGGGTTGGCTTAATTAACAGATTTATCCTAGTTGTGAAAAGGCAAGATCTTTACTTTTAATTTCCTCTTGACCTCCTTTCTCTCTCCACAGGGTCTCCTTCAGAGGTTTTTCAGAAGGAGAAAATTAAAATGCTGTCAACAGATTTAAACACTATTTAGCCCAGAGGAATTTTTTCCAGGGCCTACACATTATGTGGAGCCCTTTTAAGACTGCTTTCACGGGAAAAATATTTTTCCAGAAAGCCAGGTTGTGCTTCACGCTAACACATGTGGATGAAAACTGTCTCCTGAGCTGGGTCAAAATGCTGACATCATTATAGTGGACTGCATTATCTGTTAGAGAACCAAAGAGTGTCTGAGAAACAGGCCAACTCCCTCGTTGTTTGTTCGTGTGGTTACACACCTTTATCTGTATGGAAGGTAGAGGAAGAATAAACTGTTATCAACCTAAATTTTATTAAATTGTTTAGAGCCACTTGATTTCAGGAGGAATGAGATTTTAGAGACCAATAATTGTGGATCTGTGTCTATCAGTTATATCCGTCACAAAGCTATATACATATATTTTGTTTTGGTCAGATTCTTCTGCCATTTGAATCAGTAGAGCCAAAATATTTCTTATTTGTTGAGTGCAACTGACATACAGAATTTATAACTTGTTAACATATATTCGTAATTTTAGGTGCAGTATAGTGAATGCATATCCACTTTCATCATAGATTTTAAATTTTAGAGGAATGATATTAATACTTGGGACCCTTGGACCAAATATTAAGAGCCCTTGCCGTAGGCATATTCCTAAAATATAAAACATAAATGTAAGAGCAATTGCCATGGGAACAACTAAGAAGTTAAAAAAAAAATACCTTTCTAGACTTTTCAGACAGTATGGGCAGAATTATGGCCACAAGATTATCTGTCCCCCTGGTGTATATAACCTTTTCTGAGGTTATTCAATAAAACACTACCCTAGGTCTTGCTGTGAAGGATTTTGCAGATGTAATTAGGTTCCCAAATTAGTTTATTTTAAACTAGGGAGATTATCCTTGTGGGTCTAAATTAATCAGGTGAAACTATAAAAAGTACTGGACTCTTCCTGCTGGAAGAGATTAGGGCAGTGAACAAGACTCAACGTAAGAGAGCTTTTCCATTGTTGAATTTGGAGATGGAGGCCACCATGTGGCAGGGAAGGTTGAGTGAACTCCAGGAA
>NW_012148374.1:757154-757640 GCF_000956105.1 Propithecus coquereli | reverse complement strand
TAAAAGTCAAAGTACAGAGGAAATGAACTAAGAAGATAGTAATGTGTAGTCGGAGAAAAGTTTTCTTGAAATTGAGATTGTGGAGTCAATGGCATGATCAAGGGAGTGAGTGGATGAGAAAGATTGAAGTATACGATCATTGGAATAGATCTTGGAATAGACAGAATCAAACAGATCGATCATTGAAATAGGTAGAAATGTGACTTGCTCCTATGTAGTGGCCCTGCAGTTTCAAGTTCAAAACTTCTTCAACCTTTTCTCTTGTTAATTTTTACTTCTCCTTCAGCAAATGCTTTATCAGCTTCTCCTAATTTCTTGCCCAGATTAAGCAATAATGTCCAAATTTCTTTGTTCTGGTTCAGCCACAAAACTCTAATTCATCATCCATATGACTTCAATAGAGGTATGTATTTCAAGGAATTGTTCCATTTCATCTAAGTTTTTGAATTTGTGAGGGTACAGTCATTCACAGTATTCTTTTTTTTT
>NW_012148374.1:748232-748604 GCF_000956105.1 Propithecus coquereli | reverse complement strand
TAATAATGTCCTTGTTGTAAAAGGATGCCCCTTTCTTGGATGTAGCTTATACTTTTAATTTACAGATGGTTTAAATTCAGTTACAAATTAGGAGTAAATTAATAGAGCATATCCATACAGAGGATATATTATTAGTTTTGATATCAAATATTTAGTAGCTACTATTCTTTATCTTTTACAAAATCCTCATGAATAAGGAAGTATATTGTTTCATGTTATTATATGCCCACCTTTTCCCCCATAGGCAACTCCAAACCTATGTGTTTGACACTTCATATATCCATCACCTACTTGCACTTTGACTCCTTTGCTACACTGTTTTATTATTCTTTTACTTCTCTTTCACGTGTGCTCAGAAAATGAAAACTGTTG
>NW_012148374.1:746683-748182 GCF_000956105.1 Propithecus coquereli | reverse complement strand
TTTTAATCTCTGTACCAGACCAGTGGCTGAATGATAGCAAGTGTACCATGAATATATTTTGAATGCTGCAAATGAAGAAGAACTTCATTGGATTGGTTATGGAGTTGAAGGAAATGGATAAGTAAAGGGCACAGATTTTGGCTTTTATTCCAAAGTCTAGAATAGCATAAAATACGTATTTAGTCCTTTATTCAAAATATGTATTGAAATATATACATAAATACTTTTTGATTCTGATTTAGAAGGCTATTTTAACCTGAAAAATGAATGAAAATTGAAGATTTCAACCTTGGCACATCAAACTTAGTGAAGATACTATGTAATTTTTTTTCATGGATCAGCATGATTTTCAAAAGAGTCCTAAAACTCAAAAAGCTTTTTTCTATTTTTCTTGGTCTTTCCCCTAATTATTCTAGATTTTTCAGCAGATTCACATGGCTATACATTGATTATTAAAGTGGTTGCAGAAAAAGTTCTTAATAATTCACAGTGTACATATTTGTATTATTTATCATGGCAAGATTACTCATAACTCTCAAAGTAGAACAAATCACTGTGCATAGCTTCCTGTAATCTATGTTTTTATTCAATGATCTTTAAGCTTAAAGTCCTTCAGGGAGTGTAGTGAATGCCCAGGCCTTTCCTGAGTTGGAGATTTTGCATGTGAATTACTGTGCCAGCTGGAAGATGTATTGAATCAAATTGAACATGACTACTTTCCATTGACTATGTATCAAAATATACTCATATTGGTTATTTTATTTTAGCAAGAGATGTAATAAATTATACACACACACACACACACACACACACACACACATATATATGTGAAAAGTTCCTTATACATTTGTTAGAAATGTTTTCGATGCTAATCATGGAATAGGTTAGCTATTGTGTTAGGATGAGCCAGCATTTTAATAATGTCCTTGTTGTAAAAGGATGCCCCTTTCTTGGATGTAGCTTATACTTTTAATTTACAGATGGTTTAAATTCAGTTACAAATTAGGAGTAAATTAATAGAGCATATCCATACAGAGGATATATTATTAGTTTTGATATCAAATATTTAGTAGCTACTATTCTTTATCTTTTACAAAATCCTCATGAATAAGGAAGTATATTGTTTCATGTTATTATATGCCCACCTTTTCCCCCATAGGCAACTCCAAACCTATGTGTTTGACACTTCATATATCCATCACCTACTTGCACTTTGACTCCTTTGCTACACTGTTTTATTATTCTTTTACTTCTCTTTCACGTGTGCTCAGAAAATGAAAACTGTTGGATCATGCTCTCATGTTGCTCCCTCAATACCCAGGCCCTTTGATAGAGTATTTTCCAACTGAGGACACACAAAAAAGAATTGTTTGCTTTATTTTAGTCAGTAAGCACAGCATTATTTATACTTACATGTCTGTTTTCCCCTTAGGAAGTGTAAAGCAGTATTTCAAAGATTATTTTAAACTAATCCCTGTGTTTTATCTATGAGTGGATCT
>NW_012148374.1:744433-744950 GCF_000956105.1 Propithecus coquereli | reverse complement strand
TGTCTCTTCATGATCCAAAAGATCATAAAGTGATATAGAGATGATTTACCACATGCCAAAACAACATTGGGTAGAGGAAGACAACATACTTAAGAAGCTTGAAAAGATATCATACATAATATCCAGCACTGAATTTTAAAAAATTACTATACATGTGAAGGAGCAGGACAATGTGACACATTTAAGAGTTGATAGCGTTAAACAGAAAGATAATCTACATATTGCAGAGAGTAGACAAAAGTTCAAAATAATAAAAATTAATGTACTTATGGGAATGAGAGAAAAATGAAAAAATACTGAGAATTTCAAGATCAGAATCTATTAAATATATCATTGTCTATTTTAGAACTTCAAAATATGTAAAGTAACAACAAATTGAATGGGTTTAATGATAGACTAGAATTAACAGAGGCTAGGTATAGTAAACCCAAAGACAAGACAATAGCAGTATTTAAACTATAGCAAAAAAAAAAAAAAGTAAATAAAAACAAACAGTGTTAGGGAGGTGTAGGACACA
>NW_012148374.1:740746-741163 GCF_000956105.1 Propithecus coquereli | reverse complement strand
CTACTTAACCACAAAAACCAATGATGATCTAGTACCTCTTATATTATCCTGGATGGAGCTTGAGCCCATCCTTCGAAGTGAGGTATCACAAGAGTGGAAAAACAAGCACTACTGTAACTTTTTTACTTTGTAAACTTTTTGTTTTTTTTAACTTTTCGACTCTTGTAATAACACTTTGCTTAAAACACAAATACATTGTACAACTGTACAAAATATTTTTTTCTTTATATCCTTATTCTATAAGCTTTTTCTATTTTTATTTTATTTTTTTATGTTTTAAACTTTTTTGTTAAACACTGAGAAACAAACACACACTTAACCTAGGTCTACATGGGGTCAGGATCATTCCTATCACTCTTTTCCACCTCCACATCTTGTTCCACTAGAAAATCTTCAGGGGCAATAACATGCATGGAA
>NW_012148374.1:736385-739961 GCF_000956105.1 Propithecus coquereli | reverse complement strand
TTCATCATACAGTTCACATTCTGCAGTTAAAAATAAGTAATGAGCATATATTACTGGGAATGGAAAATTAGGAGTTGAGCTCTATTCTGCCCCACTAACTTTAGAATCTTTGTAAAGCAAAATATATTCAAATCGATAAAGCGTGATAAATGATTTTTTGGATACTTAAGAAGTTGACAGATGTTATTGCAAAGTCATCATTATTATTTTGGAAAACTATAGAAGGCAATTGAAGTACATGAAGCTTTCCAAAAAGAAAATGGAAAACCATGAAAATTGTACATTAGTTATCATGATAAATGTGGGAACAATTTGTGAAGAACTGAAAGTACATGGAATTAGCAAAAATTGTTACATGAAGATTGGGTTATGCCTCACAATGTTTTCCTTATGACTAAACACCAAAGTCATAGTCAAACAAAGCAAAAAGTCAATATTTCTGGACTTCACTGAGGCTCTAGATTTTATCCTATAAATAATTTTCTTTAGAATATCACTCTGGAGCTGACATGTAAACACAAAATTACAGAAGGTTCAAATTTAGCAATGTTATTCTTTAGGATTTACTGAAAATTTCTTGCTCCTGAAAGTGTTACCATACTGCTAGGTAAATAAATGATTGGCCACAATATATTTCCAGCTTAACATATTAAAGCTAAACACCTAATGTTCAGGCAAGACACTCCTATTCCCTCCACTCTCACCTCCCTCCTATACTGTCACGAACTTCTTGAAAATAGAATAGAATAGAAATACTATTCTCCAGATGCTCAGGCCAAAAAATTTGATGTCATTCTTATCCTTATCTTTTTATCGCATCCCAACATTTGATTCCTTAGAAAATCTTCCTGGCTCTACCTTCAAAATATATACTATGCTCACCCGCTTCTCATCACACCTAACATTAGTATTTATACATACGATCAACATCTATCTAGTATAGATTATACTAATCTGTTCTAACTAGTCTATTTATAACTTTGATCCCCTGTCTCACCAACAGATATATATATATATATAATTTATATATATAATTTATATATATATATAAAATTTCGTTCTGATATTTATAACAACTCTATATGGTAAGTATTAGTGTCATGCCAGTTTACATGTGATAAACTAAAACAGGGAGTTTAAATAGATTTCCCATGGCCATATAGCTAGTAAGTGGTCAAACCAAATACTTTACAAGCAGAATATGAACTCTTAATCACCACTTTATATAGTTGTACAAAAAGACAAATCAATTCAGTCAACTCAATAAACTCCAATGAAACAACTGGTATATATTTGGCAGAATGTGATTGCGTATTTAAAGCTATATAGGGCAAGAGGGAAGAATCAGGGACCTAATTTTAGACCAGATTAATGATTTAGAAAATATAAAATGATAAATGAAATATACCAGTTTCTAAATATCATAAAATCTTTGTTCTCACTTCTCTCTTATTTTGTTAAGTTTACTAGTTGGACCATACAAAGCTGTCACTATATCAGCTCTTTTAGGAACAAAAAGAAATGATTGGAAATTCTGTTCACAATTAGAAAATGTAAACTATTGAGAATATTAAAGTAGCTATGGCAATTCAATCAAAGGAAAAGTGGATTAATATCTGAAGTTGTAACTTATCAAAAATTTTGGAAACTGATTGAAGAATCGTGGTGCAAATTCTTGGCACAGCCAGGAGATTTGACAGGTGTAGGAATAAGATATTGTGAGGTATGACAAGTAAGTAGCTGGCATGGAGGTTGATCAAAGGCAGGCCAGACACAAGCTGTGTAGACAGCTGGTTCAGGTGTTAGTCAAGGTCAGCCTGGAATCTGAGAAGGTGGTTTAATATCAGGCCACAAAGACCAGAGGTCAGATTTTAAGGCTGCAAAAGAGGTATTTAAGTCTGGCTAATAATCAAAGAGCTAAATACCTAAGAGAAAAAGCTACTCTTAATTAATCAGAAACATTTGTTCCATAAAAAGTAAGTATTTTTTCTTTTCCCAGGAAAATATTTGCTGAGGGGCTACTTATTGGCCATGTGATTTTCTAACACTAAAGAATTATGCAATAAAAATATAACACTTAATAAGATACAGACTTTGCATTAAAGACTTTAGAGTCAGTTGATGTACACAGAATCCAAAATGTCTAATCAGAATGAAAAACATATTAGAATTAGCCCAAAAGTACAAAATAAAAATGAGATCAATGAATTAGTAAAATCAGGATAAGATACACAGTCTTGAAAGATAAGTGGGATTTTAATAATGGTTACCCTGGAAAAGGACTATCCAGGAAAAGGAATGAAAAAATGCACCAGACGAAAAAAAGTAGATCATATTTGTCAAAACTTGAAATACCTGTGTCGGATTTTAGACATATGAGACATAATTTCTTTTATAGGTTTTGCTTATTTCTATACAGAGTGCATTTAGAATTCAATCTGTCTTTAAATTCACTTCAGTCTCAGAACTTGTAACTTAGAGGAGGAATATTTATGATGATCATCTGATAGTTCTAAGAAAGCTGCACCACTAACCAAGAAGGGTGGACTTCACTGCCTCAAGGAAGACCTAAAGGAATAATGTCCTGTACCAATTCTAACATCAAACAGCACAGACAGAAGAGAATCCAAACTTTTGCAGTGAAAAGATGAAACGAGAAATAACGTGTCTTTCTGTTGCTGTAGACTTTAGCTTTCTCATTTGAGATGCTCATTTCATTTGTCTAGATACTAAATCAGAAAGATTTTTCAGGACCAGCAGATGCTTTGACTTTTTCACCTATATCCCACCTTTAATGTCTCCAACTTCAGTGTCTTCAGCCCTGCTGTACTCTGCTATATTCATATATTTGGCACTACCAAACTTTTATGCTATGGGTGGAATCGTGGCTACCTTAGAATGCCAGCATTTACAGTGGATGAGGTCCTCAAGAATATCAAAACCACATTAGTTCACAGTCAAAGATATTTGTTTAGGATTTCTGATGGGCAGCATTTTAAACTAATGAATCTGTTACAAGTAGTGAAAAGCAAACTTCTGATTTGAGTATCACAGGAAGAGTTGCTTGCTCTTCCTTTTCAAGTACTCTTTCTTATTTATCCCTGTGCATGATATTAAAATATTTGGTAAGTTAACTAGCTATAAAAAGAAATACTGCTTATTTAGTATCTATTATGTGATAGTTTATTAACTAATTTACATGTGTATACTCACATCATTTGAAATTATTTCTAACCCAGAATTTTTGTCATTCAGAGTAATTCTATAAAATTTCACAAAACTTATTTCAATATTTGCTGAGAAGCAAGTAAAAATGTAGTTAGTTGTTATTTCCCCTATGGACATTAATTTTGAGTTTATACAAATGATTACCAGCATCCCTGAGATAAAAGAAGAAATACATTCCTATCCCTGCAGGAATTGTATTACTGCTAAAATGAATAATTGATTTTGCTTCAAAACAAAATTAATAGGAATTAAGGAAATATGCATGAATATTCATCCCCTAATTAATAAGGCTGCCTTCTCTTTCAGGTGAGAGTTTATTTCCTGAAAGACTCAAAGATTGACTTATAA
>NW_012148374.1:733118-735225 GCF_000956105.1 Propithecus coquereli | reverse complement strand
AGTCATGATAGTCTTGTTTATGCTGTGGTAACAAAGAATACTAAAATCTCAATGGCTTTCGAAACCAAAACTATGGGTCTTTCCCATGCTATTTGTCTGCGACACATTGTCCAGGATGATAGAATAGCCTGGGGCTGGAGAATATACAGTTCTGTAGGCAGAGGGAAAGAGAATAATAGAAAACTGCATTTTGGTTCTTAAAACTTCTGATAAGAAGTGACACACATTACTTGTGCTCATATTTCATTGGCTAAAGCATATTATTTTCCCATAGCTGTGTTCAACAAAGCAGGGATGAATAATCGTTCTTTGGGGTAGGGCACTGCAGATATGAACACTGAATTTGGCCCTTTTCAATTCTCTACTACCTCTTTGCCCTCTAAAATTAATAACTGCTCCTTGAAGGCAGAAAACATGTATAAGACACATTAGCCCCCACTAGTCCAATATTTGTTTTCTAATAAGTAGAAAACAAGTCTCAGAGGTGATTGACATATTAGTGGGTTCACAGTTTAATTTAAACTTATTGTGTGTATTTGTGTTCATAGTATATGCACTGTATTTGCACATTACATGTTTACCATAGATACATATAAAATTTTCATTTTCCTACAATTCATTCAGCCAATCAAAAAGAGTATCTGTTTTAACTTTATTGATATTTTAGGATTATTTAAAGAGTTTATTTAGTCCTCAGTTATGACCATTGTTATACAACAAAAGGCATCAAATATACTTTGGTCCAGCTGAAATTAGAACGCGGTAAGGTACATTTACCACCTTAATCACATACGTCTTGGATATAGCACAGTGTGGACAAAGGCAAGAGATGTATGCTTACCCTGAATAAAGCCTACCCAAATTACATATAATTTGTGATGTTGTTTCCTAATTTAACATTTCTCCTTCATGGGTAATTTTTATTCCTTTCAACATAATCACACAATGTTGTAAGTTTTAAAAGTTTTGAAAGGCCTTTTTATAAACAATGCTAATACTTATCAAGTACAGAGACATGAAAAAATATCTGAATTTTTCTATAGCTACTGTGTTATTGAGAAGCATTGTAGGCACAGTACAAAAACTCACTAAGAAACAGAAATCTAACTGTGTAGAAACTTTTACAGGATATTAATAAATTCAATTAGTCTGTACAGATGGAGATTTCTACTTATTAATGCCTTAATTAGTTTTTTACTAAGTTTAGTACATGAAAAGCTTTTAGCAAGGTTAGAATGAGTGGTTTTCTTATATTTTCTCCTACAAAATTAAGTGATTGGCATAGCCAAAGAAATTGTTAAACACCTAGAAACACACAAACATGGAGGGGTACATTTAGAACCAACTATCAATTGGTAACACATGACACAATGATGCAGTAAAATAGGAAAAAAACCATGCATGTCAAAGCTTATGATGCATATTATTATAAGTAAGAGTAAAATGTAGCTTACCAAGATTCTTCTGGAAGGTGATAATCAAAATGAAAAATGATAAGGGAAAAGGCAACCTGTACTGTTCTTTGGATATTGTCAAATAATGGCAAACTGAACATCGGTGGCCCCATAGATGAATTCATCTATTACTGCATAACACTATGCATTTAATTGAGGAATGCACAGGAAATACATATTATGGGTAAACTCTTATATTGAGTAAATATTAAGAGAGATGTAGGATGTTGAAATTAAAAAATTCCTGTCATTTATGTTCAAAAACTACTTATTGAGTGTCTAACACACCAGTCCCTGGCCTAGGTTTTGAGATTACAACAATGATCAAACAGACTAGTGACCTGTCCACATGGAATATACTTTCTATACTTACACAGAAAAAACTATAGCCCTATAAAATTAGCGTTTGAGGGAAAAAGTAAACTCTCTTATTTCCCAAGTTTATGCTAAATAATGGAGAACTGTTATTTTTTGTTATTCACAAAATTGAGGAGATTGAGAATCATGTTGATTGACAATTTTTTTAATCTGCATTTTGAAAATATTATTCAACTTAATTCTTCCTTTTTTTTTGTTGCTGTTGCAGCATCTGTTATCAGTGTAGCTACCATTCTTTCGTAGGTATTTTACTTTACAGCTGTCTTTAAAAATTC
>NW_012148374.1:730016-731662 GCF_000956105.1 Propithecus coquereli | reverse complement strand
TGGGGCAAAGGTAATAAATGTAACCTAAACATTTGTACCCCCGTAATACGCTGAAATAAAAAAATTAGTTAAAAAAAGGAAAAAATAAAAATACATGTTTGTTGTACTGCACACAGGGTCTGGTAATATGGTAAGATGAAATCTCATCAGATAATTAAATATAGCTACTGCTTGCTATAAATGTCATATTCTACTTCTCTTACACTTATTTTTCTAGTCATCTGTCTAACTTTCTGCTTTCCTCACAGATAAAAAAAGTGGATCATAATTGAACAGATATACAAACATAATAACTTATTGGAGTTATTTTGTAATAGTTTTAAGAATTCCATACTGACGTGATATAAACATGTGTATATTGTGGAAAATGTAAATAAGAAAAAGTTAGTAATGAAACACAAATAAACATTACTTCAGGTGTCAGCCAGAAATCTTGCAGGAAGTGGCAGTAAGCCATAAAGGGTAGCTCAGAATCAATGAGATTAACATCTCTGCCTCTGCAAATGCTATTGCAGCAATTGCTTTCCTACTATGCTCTCTGAGGACAATATGAAGTAACTACACACACTCATGAGTTACCATAGAGTGCCTGAGTCTCTCCAGGAGAATTTGAGGATGTTCCAGATTGACTCTGATTTTTCCATGACTGGCACTGTGACTTGGAATTCTGGATGACTCCCTAACATTTACTACCCCAGAGGATTTCAGGCCCAGAAATGAATGTGATCCCAGAGCAAGTGCTACTATTCCTAAGATTTCTTTTTTTAACCCGAGTTAAAATTGTGCAAATTTCCACTCCCTTACACTTGTTCAACATTCTTAAGCGGAGTAAAAGCATAATCAAAGGCAGCAAACAGGCATGTATCAAACAGAATATGAGTCAGGGCCATATTTGTTCTGATAATTGCACATTGCCATGAGTCAGTTTTTAGGCTTTTTTTTAGTGAACTTACACCTGTGAAACTTCTATTGGAATAAACTAAAGTGATACAGGATATTAATGCTTCAGAAAAAAAAGCACTATATGTGATATATGTGTTTAAATTAAGAATACTGAGAGGTAATGGAATAATAATCTTCTAGCTTAGAAAAAGAAAGTGCATTATATAACCTCTGTATTTAACATTAGCTCAGCAAAACATTCATTATGTGTCCACTATTTTTTAGGCACTACACTAAATACTAAATATTCAGTAATAAACAAAGTAGATGAGATCTCTGTGGTGATATAGCTTAACAACTTAATAAAAAGTTATCTTTTTGATGAGTAATATGAAGGAGGTGCTCTAACACTTACACATTGAAACATATATCCGGGTCTTCAACTGTAATCTGGAGGATCAGGAAACACTACTTTAAGAGTAACATTTAAGTTGAGAACTAAAGGTTGAGTTAGTTAGGACATGGGGCCAATGAAATAAGGGAGAGTGGGGAGGGGACTGTGGGGGAAAAGTAACACTCCAGCATTTATATTGCAAAACGAATAGTTTGTGGATATCTCTTGAAACAAGAAACATTGCAATTTTGGCATCTAAATGTATGAATGAGGCAGAGTGATGCTCTTTAAAAACTATCAGTGTCTTTACTTAACAATAAAACAATTATTATTAACAATAAAAGTACTTAGTGAAAATAAGTTATGTAAT
>NW_012148374.1:726745-727451 GCF_000956105.1 Propithecus coquereli | reverse complement strand
GAAAGAGAATGTAATTGGAAGTGATGGGAAGGTTCTAGGGCATCTACCTGTCCTTCACTGGCAGCAAAGAGAGATATGCCAGAAACTGTTTGACAGCAAAAGAAAAAGAAAGTACTGTTTCTTGATTGCCCTACCCTAATTTTATGCCATTTAATAAATTCATTTCAGCTGTGTTCTAGAAACTATATATGCTGAAGTGATCTTAAATTCACTTTAATCCACTGGGTAGCCTTAAAAATGCTGATTCTTAGTCCTGCCCCCAATGATTCTGCTATCATTGGTCTGGGATACATCCTGGGCATCATATTTTAAAAGGTCCATAGTGCAGCCAAGGTTGAAAAATCACTATTCTAATCCCCCAATGTTTGCTAGATATTCAGTGAAATAAACTCTTTGAATCCAGGTATATAGTGCACATCCTTTTGATAACTGCAAAAAGGTAAATGAAAGAAAATAAATACACATGTACGAATAATAAAACCAGTATACATGGCTGATATAAGCAAACTCTACCAGACACAAAATTTAAAAACTTGAGGACTGAATCACATTTTGCTTTTAAGTTTCAGGAATAACCCAGGACTATATAGAAAAACTGCCCTCCAAACTGAGATGGATTCAAGAGACCAAAGAATGACTCAGACAAGTCCAGCTTGGCTAGTTAGATGAGTTTACTAGAGGCTACTTATACAGGGTGCTCACTCCT
>NW_012148374.1:723553-724635 GCF_000956105.1 Propithecus coquereli | reverse complement strand
AGATAATTTAAGGTTAAAGAATTATAGAGACAAAGAAAAGAAATTTAAAAGGTAAAAGAAAAATAGCTGTTTTTGAAAAGTTATTTTCTGGAATATAGGCAATGAAAAGTAGTACTGTAGAGCTGTTTTTCCTAGACTGTATTTTCAAAGCCACAAAGATTTTGGAAAGCCCAAAAGACTTGCATGATCACATGAATTTAGCAACTGCTGAGTTAAGCCAAGTAATACTCTTTGCTTGAGGACTTTTTCACAGGCTTTAATAATCAAGTTAGCAGTCTATATAATCAAGAATAGAGAATAAGAATGCTTCATACTTACTTGGCTGCACAATATTACCCATTAATTCACTAGTTAAATAAAATGCTGAGTAATATCATGGTTATTTGACAATAATTTTCCCTGGAATCATAGTTTGAAAAGGACTGATGTGAAAAGTATAAATTACCACAACTTACAAATATTTATGTTTGATGTCAACCCATGTAGCCACATATAATGACCCATTTCTTTCTTGAACAAAAATGAGAAGTCAAAGACAGTAATGCATTTTATTTAAAATAGTAAGTTTAGTGTTTGGTTCCTTAAGTGATATTTTAGTATTGTTTCCTAAGATTCAGTTGCTTTGTGTATATAAAATAGTTTAAATTATCATGTTTTATATTCAATTTACTTGAGCAATGCATAATTTAAAAAGTCAGTTCCTAAAACTAAAAAAAAGAAAAAAAAATTACAACAAAGCAACAACGATGAACCTGACAGTCAACCCCAGTACTTCTAAATAGATGGAGGGGAAGCAAAGTAGCAAGGCTACAGTGAACCCAGAGAGAGTAGGACTATAGAAGACTTCATGTCCAGTAGTCTGTGGGAAATGTAGGCGGTGAGGTGAGGCATAGAGTGGGCTAAGCTTCATTAGATTTCTGCTCATGCTTTTGCTATTGCTTCCTGTCATGGCTTAACTACTTCCACTTCTGTATCCCGCTGGCAAAGGCTTACTCATCAAATATCAACTTCTTCATAGAGCCTCAACTTACCCACTCAAGATATTATACATCAGTTACTCCAGTCTCTGTGCACTTGAGATG
>NW_012148374.1:713470-714688 GCF_000956105.1 Propithecus coquereli | reverse complement strand
AAAATATTTTTAACATCACAGACATTAAAACTCAGTATTTAGATAGAACTGTAAAACGTTTCTGGGAATTCATTCAACCAATCATTTATCTATTCCAAACCTACATTTTTCTGTAGCTTTAAGCATTTTGTGTGTGTGTTTGTTCTGGAAGTTTTCCTTCACTGACCCCTCTCTGCCCCTCCTACTGTGTCAGTCTGACCTCTTTGGTCCCCTATTTTCTTTCATAAAAATGCAATCAACAGCTAACTAGCTATTATCATTTTATTTCATTGTGTTTCAAGAATTTGGTAAACCTTTCATATGAATTAATTTATTTAAAACTCACAGAAGGCCTGAGAGTTAATTCCCTTATTAGCCCATTTTAAGATGAGAAAAATGAGTTACATAATAAGCCCAAGCTCACACAGTGAATGAACTTTAGATATTAACTGAATTGTATTTGACTTTAAAACCAGATGCTCTCCTGCCTCCACAGTAATGAATGTGTGGTATTTTAAAAGGGAATAAGAAGTAAATAAAATAAGTTTAATATTATCCTGCTAGTAGGTCTTTTCTCCCCATATGTTCACAAAGACCTCTTTCGTGCATGTGTCATTCAGTGTAAGCCAAATACTAGTTATCAGTGATTCAGTTTCAAACTAGCATCACTTTCAGAGAACAATAGTACAAGAGCCACAGAGGTTAATTTAAAAGGAAATTCAATCTTTAGTCACATCTTTCAAAGACATTGTTGGGATTTCTTACCAGCGTTAAACACTGATAATTTCCTTTTTTCTTGTTACCACACTTTCTCAAATAGTTCCCCAAGCAACTCTCCCTCTCGCCCTTCATTACATAGATTAGTAGAATTTTGATTGACGTGTCCTTGCAAACCTCCTTCCATCTCTGTGGTCTTTATTCATTTTCAAATTCAGAACTGGAATACTTAAGCACTAGGCTTTAGGGAGGAGTTTCCTTAGGGAGATAAGATAGGCTTGAATATTTATACTTATATTTTATACTTATATATTTACACATTACATATGTAAAATAGAATTTGGGTGTTGTAATGCCTAAAATAGGGTAAAAGCCTGGAGCAGCTGGGAGTTGAACATCAGTAACATGGAGCTAGGAACATCAGGTGGGTGTGGGGTGTGAGGGCATATGAGCTCAGATGGAACAGATTGGCTGCTCTTATCCCAATTCAGTAGATTTTCTTGAATAAATGTTTCTTTAATT
>NW_012148374.1:711369-713420 GCF_000956105.1 Propithecus coquereli | reverse complement strand
TATCCTGTCATATAAATTACAGAGTAAATCATTTATCACATCTTCTGATATATTCCAATTCATTTGTTGATTTTTAGAAATTTTGGTGCAATCTTTTGTTTAATATGTCTGTTACTAACTAAATTATGCCTCTTCATGAATCCCATTAAACTGATATTCATCAAATCATTTGTGGTCTCCTTAGTAGGAATTTAACATGATTCTTAACATGTTAAATTAACACTCTTAACATGATTAGTGAACTAACTATAATTCCATTGAATAATAAGAGATGTAACAAAAAATTCAATATTTCTATAATTGACTAAGTTGTATTAATTTATCAGGGTTGCCACAAAAAAATGCAACAAACGGGGTGGTGTAAAACAACATAAATTTCTTATCTCAGAGTTCTGGAGGCTAGAAGTTCAAAGGAAATGCTATCTCTGAAACCTGTGGAGGAATTCTTCCTTGCTTCTTTCTAGCTGCTAGTACTGTTTCTTGGCTTGCAGCTGTATTAACTCCAATCTCTCCTTTTGTGATCACATGGCTTCTTCATTGTGTCTCTGTATCTGCATGTAGCCATATTCTTATAAGGACATCAGTCATATCAGTATCTTCTATACTTCAGTATAGCCTCATCTTAGCTGATTGTATCTATAATACCTTTAATTAGGATGTTAACATGTCTATCGTGGAGGACACAATTCAGTCTATGACAGTTAGCAAATGAGTTTTTTTGGCCGGGGGGATACATTATAAAATTTGTTTACACCTGATTCTTCATCTAGTTGTGATGCATCATGCTATGGTCTAGGTATATTTCCCCTGGTTTCTGGCTTCTACCTTCCAATTTGACATTCAGACTGTCACTTCTTTGAAGGTAATTTTGTCTTTTTTCCTTTCTGGATATTGTTAGAGACTTAGATTTGTAGCTTATATTTCTGCAGTTGCACTATATGCTTCTAGGCATAGAATTCTTCTTATTCTTGCCTGAGATTCACTGGATTTCAGGAATATGTGATTAGGTGTCTTTTCACAAGCTCTGTTCTATTCTTCCCACTTTTCCAGAATTCTTATTAGGCATATGTAAGACCTTCAAATTCTTTCCTTCATATTCTTTACTTCTCAAATAGTTCTCATATCTTTGTTCTTCTGTGCTGCATTCTGGATAATTTATTTGATCAATTCTCCAGTTCCTTAATTCCCTCTTCAGAATATTTTGATCTTTACATCATTAAATAGAAGCTTTAAGTTTTAATTTCATATTTTTGATTTTTTTGATTTTAGAGGTTTTATTCAGTTTTTTAAAATATGATCATTTTAGTGTTTCTAATTTTCTACAAATATTCAAAAATATGCAATTCCTTTAAATATTAATTAGTGAATATAGTTATTTTAGGTTATACAATAATAATGTGTGTCTAAAGCATCTAAAAATTTTGCTTATCTATTTATCAGATGTTGTTTGGCTTGCTCTCACCCACGATGCTTTGTTAATAACATTTATTTTTATTTTAAACTTGTTGCTTCCCTTGTAACAATATGTGTGGAAATCCATTTAGGTGTACAGTAAAAATATATCCCTTCCATGCAGAGCAATGGAACACCTGCCTGGAAAATTTTGGATAAAATTTGTGGCTTGTATGTTTTGGGATGCCCAGGAAATGGTAATTTGGGTGGCAAATCCTGGAGAAGGGTGACCTGGAATAACAATTTCATACTGTTTTTCCTCCCTGATTTTTTTGGCAGCATAGGCAACATTTCTTGCAGTCACTTTGGTGTGATGTATGGCATGTTTGCTCCAGATCACCATTAACTTGTGCATGCTGCCTTTTGCATTCTCTGTGCTACACCTTTTGGTTTGTCTCCTTTAATCTGGACACCAAAGCTAGTGATTTCTAGGTTCTGAAAATGTGCTCAGATTAAAGGACTTCAATCCCTTTCTTATTTCTCTAGACTTCCGGTTTACCTTAGATATTGACACAATTATTTCTTACCATCTTGTCTATGTTTTTATGCTTTAAAAAGCTTTGAAAATGTATGTCATTCAGCGTTTTTAGTTGTTTTCA
>NW_012148374.1:698626-700510 GCF_000956105.1 Propithecus coquereli | reverse complement strand
ACCTTAAATGAATATTTCTAAGTAAAAAAGCCAGTCTGAAAAGACTATGCTAATTAATTAATGTACTATAAAAGGCCATATAGGTGGAGCACAGGGGATAAACATCTTCATGGTGCTACCATCGGCACCTGGCATTATACATTTGTCAAAACGCATATAATGTGCAACACAAAGAGTGCACCCTAATATAACTATGGAATTTAGATTATAAAAATAATGTAACAATATTGGCTCATGAATTGTAATCAACATACCACAGATATTAATAATAGAGCAAACTGTGTGGGTGGCAGGAGAGGAGCTGAGGGATCTTTTAAATTGGATCAGTATTATTTTTATTTTTTATTTTTGACTCTCTCTTTTTTTAATTTCAGAGTATTAAGGGGCTACAAATGCTTTGGTTACATAAATTGCCATTGCACCACCAAGTCAGAGCTATAAGTGTGCCCATCCCCCACAGACAGTGTGCACCACATCCATTAGGTGTGAATTTACCCGTCCCTTTCTCCCTCCTCCCACCTGCCCAACACCCAGTGAATGTTATTTCTCATATGTGCACATTAGTGTTGATCGATTAGTATCAATTTAATGGTGAGTACATGTGGTGTTTGTTTTTCCATTCATGTCATACTTCACTTAGAAGAATGGACTCCAGCTCCATCCAGGATAATACAATAAGTAGCTCATTATTTTTTTCTTATGGCTGAGTAGTACTTCATGGTATACATATATCACATTTTATTAATCCACTCATGTATTGATGGATACTTGGGTTGTTTCCACATTTTTGAAATTGTGAATTGTGCTGCTATAAACATTAAAGTGCAGATGTCTTTTTAACAGCATGCCTTTTTTCCTTTTGGGTAGATACCCAGTAGTGGAATTGCTGGATCAAACAGTAGTTCTACTTTTAGCTCTTTGAGGTATTTCCATATTACTTTCTCTAGAGGTTGTACTAGTGTGTAGTCCCACCAATAGTGTATGAGTGTTCCTATCTCTTCGTATCCACACCAACATTTGTTGTTTTGGGACTTTTTGATAAAAGCAGTTCTCACTGGAATTAAGTGATATATCATTGTAGTTTTGATTTGCATTTCCCTGTTGATTAGAGATGTTGAGCATTTTTTTATATGTTTCCTGGTCATAAGTCTGTCTTCTTTTGAAAAGTTTCTGTTCATGTCCTTAGCCCACTTTTTAATGGGGTTGTTTGATTTTTTGGCTGATTTTCCTGAGTTCTATATAGATTCTAGTTATTAGCCATTTCTTGGATATATAGTATGCAAATATTTCTCCCATTCTGTAGGTTGTCTATTTTGTCTAATGATAATTTTCTTGGCTGTGCAGAAGTTTTGTATTTGATCAGGTCCCATTTATTTATTTTTATTGTTGCTGTGATTGCCTTTGGGGTCTTTTTCATAAATTCTCTCCCTAGGTCACTGTATATAAGAGTTTTTTCAACATATTCTTCTAGAATTCTTATGGTTTCATGGCTTAGGTTTAAGTCTGTTATCCATTGTGAGTTGATTTTTGTGAGAGGTGCAGATTATTTTTCAGTCTTGTATGTGTGGCTATCCAATTTTCCCAGTACTATTTATTGAATAGGGATTCTTTTACCCAGTGTATGTTTTGTTTTTGTCTATTTTGTCAAAGATCAGATGGCTATATGAGGATGGTTTTATATCTGGGTTCTCTGTTCTGATTCATTGGTCTATGTCTCTGTTATAGTGCCAGTACCATGATGTTTTGGTTACTATAGCCTTGTAGTATAGCTTGACGTCTCGTAAATTGATAACTCCCAATTTGTTCTTTTTGCTTAAAATTGCTTTGGCTATACAGGATCTTCTCTGGTTCCATACAAAGCACAGAATTATTTTTTCTAGATCT
>NW_012148374.1:687681-688865 GCF_000956105.1 Propithecus coquereli | reverse complement strand
AAAATTGGATAGATACATGTATAAGATTGAAAAATGATCTGCACCTCTCATCTCTAACATGAATCAATTCACAGTAGATAACAGACTTTAACCTAAGCCATGAAACTATAATAATTCTAGAAGAAGAGGTTGGAAAAACTCATAGATATTGGCCTAGGCAAAGAATTTATGAAGAAGACCCCAAATGCAATCACAGCAACAACAACAATAAATAAATGGGACTTGATCAAATTACAAAGCTTCTACATTGCCAAGGAAACTATCATTAAAGCAAATAGACAACCCAGAGGATGGGAGAAAATATTTGCATGCTGTACATCTGATAAAGTGGTAATAATCAGAATATACAAAGAACTTAAGCAAATCAGCAAGAAAATATCAAACAACCCCATTAAAAAGTGGGCAAAAGACATAAACAGAAGCTGTTCAAAAGAAGATAGACTAATGGCCAATAAACATGAAAAAATGCTCAATGTCTCTAATCATCAGGCAAATGCAAATGAAAACCACGATGAGAAAGCACCTAACTCCAGTGAGAAAGACTTTTATCAAAAAGTCCCAAAATAACAGATGCTGGCATGGATGTGGAGAGAAAGGAACACTCTTACACTGTTGGTGGGACTGCAAACTAGTACAACCTGTATGAAAAGTAATATGGAGATACCTCAAAGATCTAAAAGTAAACCTACAATTTGATCCAGCAATCCCATGACTGGGCATTTACCCAATGGAAACAAAGACATTTTATAAAAAAGTCACTTGCTATTGAATGTTTATAGCAGCACAATTCACAATCACTAAGATGTGGAAACCGCCGAAGTACCCATCAATACATTAACGGATTAATAAAATGTGGTATAGGTATACCATGGACTATTAGCCATAAAAAAAATGGTGAACTAATACCTTTTGTAACAACTTGGATGGAACTGGAGACCACCCTTTTAAGTGAAGTATCACAAGAATGGAAAAACAAATACCATATGTACACACTACTAAATTGGAAATAATTGATCAACACTTGTACACATATGGTAGTTAAATTCAATGGAAATCAAGCAAGTGTGAAGTGGGATGATGGGATGGGTAAGTTCACACCTGACGGGTACAATGCACATTATCTGGGTGATGGACATACTTATAATTTTGACTCAAACTGTACAAAAGCAATCCATTCAACCAAA
>NW_012148374.1:684563-687631 GCF_000956105.1 Propithecus coquereli | reverse complement strand
ATTGACAAAATTGATGATCCCACTGTTAGTTTCCAGGACTTCATATCTTACTTATTTTCCTCTTACCTCACTGATTCTCCCTGATCTTTGGTCCCCCCTTAAACTCCTCATCTGCAGACATGGGAGTGCCCAGGCCTCAATCCTTGGACTTCTCCATCTACACTCATCCTCTTGGTGATGAAATTTAGTATGTAATTTCTGCTTCCATCTTCTTAAATTTGTTCTACTGCCCATCACAATAAAATTAAATACTATCTTTCTAGCTGTTCTGACCAAAATTCTTGGCATGATGTTTAACTTTTCTCTTTCTCTTGTAAATTGCATCCAATCTATTAGCAAAAATGTATCCAGATGCTGACCACCCTATTACTATTTCTACAGGCACCACCATGGTCCAAGCCACCGGTATCTCCTTCCTCCATTTGTGGCTTGTCTTCCTGCCTCCACATTTGCCTTCCTACAGGCTCTTCTACACAATACATCTCAGTTATTATGCCATTCCTTGCTTAAACCTTTTTGTTCATTTATTTATTTCTTCAATAAATATTCATTTACTCCCAATTTTTGACTGATTTATTAATAAAATATTTTCATATGACAGGCACTCTTATTAGAGGCTTGGAATCTATCACTGAACAAAGCAAGAGTGATTCCTATCTTCAAAATCTTGCATTCAAGCAAGAAAAAAACACAAAAAGACAAAAAATATGATTTAGAGCATAAATTATATACTCTATTAGAAATTCTGTGAAGAAAAGTAAAAGTAGATCAGGGTAAGAGGGATCCAGAATACCAGGTTGTTAATGGGGGTGAGAGGAGTAGGCAGGCTTTAATGTTAGATTGGGTGGTTAGAACAAGTCTCATTGATAAGGTGAGATTTGAGCATAGATTTGGGGAGGAAGATAAAACCTTAGCCAAGTATAGATGTGCAGGAAAAGTTTTCTGGCAGAAGGCATAAATAGCAGGCCTCCTTAGGCTCCTCCTTGTTGCTTGAGTTTTCTACCCAATATCTTGCCTCAGCCTTCATTCTTGCTTCCTTCTTCTGTGAATGTACTCCTTGGAATATTTGCAAAGCTCATATGTGAAACCCCTTCATATCTTTGCTCAAATTTAACATCACTGAGGCCTTCCCTGACCACATTCTTTAAAATTACACCTCTTTTCCCTGGCACTGTCCATCTCCCTTCCCTACTTTAATGTTGTCAATACTACTAAGCACAGTCTATTATACAATATAATTCATATATTTTATCCATTGTCTGTCTTCCACTCTTAAGGATGATCTTCATGACTGCAAGGATTTTGCTTGTATTTTTACTGCACAAACCCCAACATCTATAGCAGTACCTGTACTACCTCTTTGGGCTATTCTCTATTTTCATCTAATGAATGAGACTATGAAAGCATTGAATAAATAATCATTGAATGAAAGAATGGATGATTATTTTAGTAGCCCTAAAATATAAACTAATATGTGTCCATCAAAGTAAAAGTAGCAGATAAATGTCCATGGTAATATAAGATATTAACTTTATAGGAAGTTAGGTGAGGAATGTTACTGTACCACTGTTTTTGCAACTCTTTTAAATTGATAAGTTTCTTTCCTCAAAAAGGGCTTGATCTCAATGGCATGGTTTCCTCTAAGAAATAAGTAAAATAAAATGTATAACTGCTATTGACTATACTTATCTTATCTAAATGGACTATTAAATTAATCAGACATTTATTCTAGTTAGGCCCTATTGGCCAATACAACTTAATCTTTTGATTTATTATCTTGAAAAATACACTAACTCTCCATTATCTGAAGGTTGAGATGGCCTTCAAAATAAATCAACAGAAGAACAACCTGTGGAGATGCATTTCCATGTGCATGTCAAATACCTTTATATATTTATTCCTTTTTCAAATCAAGCCCCAGAGTTAAAGATCATCTTTAGTACTTTTATACAGATTCCACGAAAGAGCTTCTAATTACACAATGAAGGACAATTCTTAGCACGTTGGCTCTCATATGTTTCAGTTAAGTTAAAGTTGTCTAGAAATCTCAAATTTTAGAATTGAATTTTGCTTGATCTGTGAAGAATTCCAAATTTCCATTTAGTACAACAGCCTTAGTTAATAATATAGGTGTAAAAAAGCATTTGACAAATTCAGCTACCTTTGCTGATAAGAATTCTTAACAAAATAGACACAGATGGAACATACCCAAATATTATAAAAGTCACATACAATAAACCCACAGCCAACATCATACTGAATGGGGAAAAATTGAAAGCATTCCGTATAGAACTGGGACCATGCAAGGTTGCCCACTGTCACCACTTCTGTTCAACATGGTGCTGGAAGTCCTCTCCAGAACAACCAGACAAGAGAAGGAAATCAAAAGTATACAAATGGGGGCAGAAGAGGTCAAATTATCACTCTTTGTTGATGATATGATCTTATGTCTAGGAAACCCCAAAGATTCTGCCAAGAGACTCCTGGAATTGATAAAAAAAAATTCAGCAAAGTCTCAGACTACAAAATCAAAGTACACAAATAAGCAGCATTCCTGTACACCAACAACAGTCAAGCTGAGAATCAAATCAAAGACTCAATAACTTTCATAATAGCAACAAAGAAAATAAAATACCTAAGAATATCTTTAACCAAGGAGGTGAAAGACCTCTACAGGGAGAACTATGAAACACTGAGGAAGGAAATTGCAGAGAATGTAAACAAATAGAAAACATATCATGCTCATGGATAGGCAGAATAAACATTTTTAAAATACCTACACTACCCTAAGTGATCTAAAGATTCAATGCAATCCCCATTAAAATGACAATGTCAGTTTTTACAGATCTAGAAAAAATAATTCTGTGCTTCACATGGAGCCAGAAAAGACCCCAAATAGCCAAAGCAACCTTAAATAAAGAGAACAAATCAGGAGACATCACTTTACTGGACTTTGAGCTATACTACAAGGCTATAGTAACCAAAACATCATGGTACTGGCATAAGAATAGAGACATAGACCAACAGCTCCGAACAGAGAACCCAGATATAAAACCATCCTCATATTG
>NW_012148374.1:679822-683018 GCF_000956105.1 Propithecus coquereli | reverse complement strand
TTAACCACTTTACAAAAGTGGTTGTTGATTATATTACACAACGATCCCATCTTGTCAGGTGTTTTCTTTTCAAATCCTATAATTCTGTGGAAGTTTTATAGCCTTGTTAGAGTACCAGACTGCCAGGGTAAATTGAAGATTCAGGCACTTCGGAGTTCTTTGATTCTGTTGGTTCCAATCTGGCACTCTGACTTTTGCAATGCTAGGACAACACCTCCCAGAGGTCGTTCAGCAACTGCTATGTGATCATGATGGACTATGGGGGTAATGCTAAGGACAGTGATCATTTGGGGTTGACTTTTGTATATGGAGTGTGGTAGGGGTCAAACTTCATTCTTTTGCCTAAAGACATGCAGTTGTCTTATCAGCATTTACTAAAAAGACTATTCTTCCTCTCATGGTATTGTCTTGGCATCTTTGTCAAAAGTCAATTTACCATAAATGTAAGGGTTTATTGAAGGCTTTCCAGAAGTGGGATATATGTTGTGGCCTGAAAAATAAGAAAAAATTTGTCAGGTGTCTTCTTTGTGTAAGAAGTGCTGTGCTTTCTCTTAGTAGTCAATGATCACTTCTGCAGATGCATCCTTTAACACCCATTTTTTGGGAAGCTCTTTTCTGTTTCTTCCAGGAAGAACAAGCGTTTGCTAAATGAAGAGAGTGTCATGGTTCAGTCCACAGCTGGACTTTGAAGTGTTGCCCCAGTTCTTGGGTTCCTGGCTTGGAGGAATCACAAGCCTTGTCCCACATCACGGAGAGAGATGACAGACACTCAGCAAGTATGCGTGAAGAATTTATTTCGAGTGAAGTTTAAGGGTGCAAAGCGAAAGTACATTTCCTAAGTGGAAATGGGTCTGTTTCCACAAGTGGAGAAGACCCTGTCTACTTTTATATTTTTCTCTTTATATGCCAGTAGTTTATGTTTAGGTAAATGTTAGTTATAATTAGGACTGAATTCCTTTCTATGTTTGGACATGACTTAAAGGTTATGCCATATGAACTGTGGAGAAAGTTCTATTCCCATTCTCTGACTGGTGGTCAGTGTTCCATAGCCTAAATACCCCATTCTTTAAGACTGAAATAACCATTCCCTCTTTTTATTTTTTTGTAACCATTTCCTCCTTATTGTTTTTCTATAACTGCTTTCTCCTTTCTGTTTTTCTGATTTCCATTACCTCTCACTTGTTTTTCTGTCCCTCACAGGCGTATGAGTGGCTACAGCCCTATTAATGTCTTCTAGAACCCCACCCATTTCAGTTTCAATACTCTCAACTAAACTTGAACTTCTGGAGTTGTTCTGGAGATAACTTCATTTGTTCAGGGAACTATAAGTAGTTAAGTCTAAAGCAAACAGAATGAAGAAGGAGTTATAAATGTAATATGGCTTAGTGGCTAAGTGGGGACCTGAACAGAAGATAAATCATATTAAGATATTAAACATTTCTTGGGAGCAAAGGGTATGATTTTGAAGGGTCAAGCAGGGAAATGGCATGATCGTATCTGTGTTCTAAAAAGATACTCAGAATATATTAAAGCCATTTAAGATATTGTAGCAGTGAGAGATGATGGTAATAAATTTGAGTTATACAGTTTGCTATGGAGATCAAAGGGTGATTCTAAGAATTGTAAATAAGTTGAGGAGAAGGCAAAAATGTAACTTGAGGTAAGTAAAACTTTGAGGTAGGTAAAAATGTAACTATGGGTACAAAGGAGTAAAAAGAGCAGCAAGCTCACTGTAGGGTTCAAGGGTAAGATAGTTTAGTCCCTAAGCACACAGTAATAATCTGGTGTGGAATATTATAAATATTAGTTGCCTGGAATAATACAAATGATTAAAATAATTAAATCAATATAATCATTCTTTTCAAGAGTTTTTAAATTACTTTATATTTCTATGAAGATTTGATATTTACCCCAATAATTTACATCCTCCGAAATCTGTTGAAGGTTTTAGAGATTTGTGATTTTTATCCTATCTTAAGAAATTCTGACTTAAATCAAGGAACTGTCATTTCTCAAGGACTATGTTAAATTCTAATCAAAAGGCCTGGAGAACAGAATTAACTGCCAATATGGTCTTTTAAATGATGGCCATAAATATTCTCTTCATAAGCAATGAGAACACTTACTGGATTCTATAGACTAAAAATGTAAGCACAACTATAAATTCAAAATTTGCCAAATGATTTCCAAGAAAGTAAAATGAACATTGAAATATTGCTCCTACCCATAATTCTACTTCTTTCTTTGATCATGAATAGGATCAGAAAGAAATACATTAAAATTAATATTTTGCTTTTAATTTAACATTTTAGAAATTACTTAAAATTTCTCTTTAAACACCTCTTTGTATGCCACTGGGTAAAATTGTGAACTATCACAGTTTGCCAAAAGAGACATTTGAGAAAACCCTTTAGTTGTATATGAATTGAACTTTTTGATTTCATGGAAATCATTGTTCAAAGGCAATTCTAGGATTAGTTTTTATATTTCTGAGTAACTCCTTCTGTTCAACAGATGACTATGTTTAGATACAGTCATAGATAGACATATATAGAGAGAGTTATTGATTAGGGCATATATTGTTATCAGGATTTAGTCATACTCAAATTGTTTCAGAAAATAACTAAGTATTTCCAACACCCTAGATATTTTAACAGGAAAAGATTATAATATAGAAAATTAGGTGTGCTTAAGGAAATGACAAAAAGGCTTAGGAAAGAAGGGTCAGAGAAATTTGTCACTGCCTTTCAGGAGATTAGGAGGCTACAGAAATTGCACAAAACTGGTTCTAATGATTTCCCCAACCTGCAGCAACAAAGTGAGTGATTCATTCTCATATGAGCTTGGAAGTTTATACAACACTCATATGTCTGGCCACCACTGCCAAAAGAGGTTAATGGCTTTTCTTCTGTCTCCCAAATCTTATGTGAGTGCCTCTCACTGGCATGATCCAATCTGGAATCCTGCTGGCAAGAGATTTTGGGAAAGGCCTGTCCAAAAATTTTCTGTGCTATGTAGGAGAAAATGTTGAGGTGGGCATGACTGATGCCAATGTGACAACTTACAACTTGGCATAACAATGCAGAAAGATACAGTATGGCTATAGAAATATAAAAAAATATGTGGCAAAGGTTTATATATATAGGGGATTTATTTGAAAGATGGCTACAGCTAAAAATGGAATTTATTTATTCTA
>NW_012148374.1:677551-678810 GCF_000956105.1 Propithecus coquereli | reverse complement strand
TGGTTCATTTTCTAAAATCTTTCTTCCCATTTTACTATATTAGGATTCAGGAAAAGAACCATAAGCCATACTTCATAGTATTGATATCTGGTCAGATAAATAAGCATCTTGCAAAGTTAAACAAAAATATTTCCTTCAGTTGATTGAATTTGGATGCAATAAATTAAAGTACAGAAAATCTGTCTGTAGCTTTCCCACAATCAGATTGCAATGCTTTTAGGAAAACTCTTCTAATGTGCCATGCTCCTAACATTTAAGAGCCTTGCTCAGGTTTATAGCAGAAGAAAGAAATAATTTTTTCAGATATCTACGAGTATTAATGGCTCTGCCATTCAGATATGAAGGCTGAGATCCAAAATATGACTACTTTCACCTTGAAAGTTAATCTATATCCCTCTGCTTGCTTCTGCTACCAGAATGCACTACATTTCAAAACTATTTCTCTGATAACCTTATAAACATTAAACTTTTACCACTGAAAACACAGAGATATTTTCTTAACCATAGGAAGAGCAATCTTTTTCCTTCAGAGTTATTTTCCATTACTTCTTTTTGTTACTTTTCAGAGATAACTTAAAATTTGCACACTTGTTAAAGAGGTTGATAATTCTAATACATTTATTTTAAGAGCCAAATTGTCCTTCAGTCCCATGTAAAATCAAAGCCTGTAATTCATTTCATTCCATTCCATTTGTTCTTATAGATAAATAGAAGTTTAAATTTTAAGGTCATCATTTTCTGTGACTACCTGGCCTTGAATGATATTCTCAGACCCACACAGCAGAACATGGAGGTTCTTCTATGTTCCTTTTAAGGAAATATCAAGAATATGAACATTTTTAGGGTAGTTATTGAAATCTAAGCAGGGAGTTGTTGAGCTATTTTTTCTGATGTTTACATGAAGTCCAGAAATTAAAGCAGGCATGATGGAAAACTCAGCTATAAAGCAGATAATTTACAACCTTGAAGAAACAGAAGGAAAGAAGCAGAAGAATGTACAAATGATTAGAAGCAAAAAGATCATAGAAAAATTGAAATACATATGGATGGCAGGATAGTTCAGAAACAAAGTCTGTGACCACCCTCAGTTTCCCATGGCTTGCCTGCTATCCCTAATCTGAATTATGTTTGAAAAGGAACAAAGCACATTTGACACTTTTTTCTAAATATACAAAATGAGAAACAAAATTTTAAGTATTTTCCTTAAATTACACTTTTAAATAGACCAGATGTTTGTTCATCTAAACTCAACTAGATGA
>NW_012148374.1:675715-676826 GCF_000956105.1 Propithecus coquereli | reverse complement strand
TATATGTATTAGAATAGATTTCTCCCTTTTTTGATGTTTTCATTGTCAGAATGAATATTGGAATATCTTTCAGTAACATTTTACAGTCAGATTATTGTTTCTCATAGCTTAATATTGTAATTGGCACAAAAGATATACAATTTTCACACAGGTTATGTGTGTTATTATTGAAAAAAATCCAAACTCAAAATAAACTTATTAGACTCAGTCTAAGAATTGGATCCTTATTGGGTGAAGGCTCATACTATTTTGTTTAGTGCATCATAAATTCAACAGATTCTTGAAAAATGGTATTTTCTGAAGTCTAGAAAGCAAATCAAACCAGGTCCTTTGTGTATAAATAATCAAAAATTATTTGAATCACCAAATAACAGACAAATCTAATATTGAGAAAGTCTACATGCAGTAATATTCCAATTATAAACTTCTTTAAAACACAAACAATATTATTATTGTCAGATTATTGGGAGCTGCATGCTGAGAGACAATTCTCCAAAGACAATTCTCTCGTATGTCTGCACATCTACGAACAGAGGTATTAAGAGTTTATGTTCTGTATTATCTTTTCAACGATTATTGTATAGTAAACAACTGAGGAAGGTGGAAGATAGAGAAAGTGGCTCTTTCTGGCACAAAGATCAGAATTGTTTGCTCTCCAAGATCACAAAGATTATGTCTTCCTCTGACGCAAAAGCTAAGATTTGCTAGCAGCTCCCTTTAAAATATTGGGATTTCTAGGGTGCAGGTTTCCTCAGCTGTAATGCAAACTCACTGCATATGCAGCATCCGCCTGAGCCTGCCTCTGTGTTACCTCCATAGGATCTGGGGGCCAAGGAGAGCCAACACATGGTGCTGAAGTTGCTTGCTATACTGTGAGTAATGAAGTGTTTCGATGTTGGTCAAAGTATACACAATTTCAGTTAGTAGGGAGGAATAAGTTCAAGAGATCTATTATATAACATGGCAACTATAGTTAATAACAGTATATTGTATTCTTGAAAATTGCTAAGAGAATAGATTTTTTTAACTGTTCTCATCACAAAAAACAAGTATCTGAGGTAATGTATATGTTAATAATGAATAGCTTGATTTAGCCAGTCAATAATGCATA
>NW_012148374.1:671639-674299 GCF_000956105.1 Propithecus coquereli | reverse complement strand
TACTCGGGAGGCTGAGGCAGGAGGATCGCTTGAGCCCAGGAGTTTGAGGTTGCTGTGAGCTAGGCTGATGCCACGGCACTCACTCTAGCCCGGCAACACAGTGAGACTCTGTCTCAAAAAAAAAAAAAAAAAATCTATCTAGGACAGAGTAGAGTATACTAGTTAATGATGCAAATAAATATTGTTTATGTTTGGTCTTTTAATAACTAAATTATCTTCTGATAAATATGTTTAGAAAAATCAAATGTTAATAAAAATAAACCTTAAAATTTCTCTTTTCCAACTTCCCACTATTATCAGTTTCTTACGTACCCCATAGTCCAAAAAGAAATTAAGCATTCATGTATGCCTATGTTGTAATAATTGCTGCAGCCTAGAATTGAAACACTTGCACTTGCAGTGAATATGCATGCTTAGTTTACCAAGTGGCCCTCAAAAAAGTTTACTCAGGTCCAGAAAGGATTCTAAAATTTTATATAGATATTACAAGTAACAATATATAATACGGACTATTCCAGTTTTCCTCCTGCCTTAATACAACATCTTGGATATATTTATTAACTGCATAATAATTCTTTGTATAAGAATATTATAGCCTATCTAACCAGCCTGATTATGTTAGCAATTTCAGTTTTGTGCTCTCCATTGCTTTAAAAATATCATGCCACGACTGTTCTATCTAAACTAGTATAGCAACTATAGTATTATATTTGTGGCAAAAAACCCCTAGAACTGCTGCGTTTTGTTTGCGGCAGGATGTTGAGTGTATACTTACTTGTGCATTCCTCTGGTAAAGTCAAAGCATTTCTCTCTCTTGCTGTCTTACACATACACATGGAAAAATGTCATTATCTTTTTCTATTATATGACATTATTCCCATATTTGGTAAATCATAAAATTTCCAATTTTGAGGCAGGGGCTTTAGAATATGTAACAAAAGCAAAACGTTGCATTACATATCTATGTAAAAATATTTGGCAACCATGAAATAATCCATCCTACTTTAAATAACTGATTGGTGTGCACGTTATTTTTCTTTTGTGTACTATGTACTCAAATTCATCCTATTCCAAGTTTACTTCCCTAAATCATTATCTGCTGTTAATGTCGTTCACATTACTAATAAAACAGTTTAGTGTGCTTTTTCTTTTAATTAGAAAGTGAAATTTTGGCATTGTGATTCTCTTCAAATGTTCTTAATTAAAGTGCAATATGGTGCCAAAAGTAAACATAATTAGCTATGTGGTACAGCAAGTAATATATATTTTATAGTATGTGTGGTGAACTATAGTTATTTTAAAAATAAAAGGTAAAAGATTAAAATAAGATGTTTCCCCATTAAATTCTCATGCTTTGTTTAAAAATGACACTGATCACTTTCTCATGTATTTCTTTAAAAATGATATATGCCATACCATATTTAATTCTATGCAAATGATTATATCTAAATTATTGAGCTGGTATGAATATAATGAAATAGATATATTCTGAAGTATACCACACAAAAACATCATTGAGAATTAAAATTTGTATCAAATTTACTAGAGGAGCTCAGTGTTTCAAGAAATCTAATCTTATTTTATTTTGAAAGTAAAAATAATTTTGCATTGTGATATTCACTGAGCACTTACTATACAATCCACATCATTCGATTTAACAAATATAAATTTATCTTTTCAATTAAATTTTAACATATCTTCTTATAGTGAGGAAAAATGGTAAATTGTATAGTCTTACACAGCTAAAAGTGACAAAGCTGATATTATAATGTTTTTTAAAATTTTTAAAAGGCTATATGCTCTGAACAAACTATACTAACAAAATAAGATTCATATTTTGCTTGTATTTGAATCATTAAACTTATATTCCATTTTTGTCTGTATCCAACAAGGTACTTGAAATGCAAATCTATTCTTAATATCCTATTTCTTTTGTGAATCAATGTCTTTTTTAGAATTTTCTAGGCTTAATTTAAACGTTAACAACTTTATATTATTCTTCAGATGGTGCCAGAAGTTGAGATATTTCTTCTAGTCAGCAAGTATTTCCTCTCTTCTGTATTTTTTAAGTCAAAGAAAACCTAAGCTCTATTTGGCATCACACTAGAACCCAGAAAACATGACCACGATTTCACAAGAGCAGTGAGTGAAAAAAAAATGGCAAAAACCAGAAAGTATCAAGTATCCAATCTCCCACTCTTGTTACTGGATAATTGAGAAATCTACTGATTAATACTTAGAGGTAGTTTGGTTATGAATATATTTTAAAATACATAGACTAATGTCATTAATACATAGAGAAATAGCTATTATGAATAAATATGAATGTACCATTATGAATAAAATGAATTATACCATTTTCTTCCATAAGGAGGATTATAAGATCATGCCATTATATGGCAAATCAGAAATAAGGTACACATCATAGAAATTATTGTCTAATAGTTGTTAATATCTAATTTTACCATTTCATTAGATATAGGTTTTTCCTGAACACTGTCTTCTTTTGTAATAATGGATATGCCCTCAGTCTTGCTTTCCAAATTGTCCTCACAAGTCAACTTTAAAACTGTTGTACTCTTATACTCTTATTGGCTTGGGGAGAAATGTATATATATACTATCTATGAACAGTAAGGCAGATTAGACAGGGCTAATATA
>NW_012148374.1:669431-670494 GCF_000956105.1 Propithecus coquereli | reverse complement strand
ATTTCCAGTGGGATCAAAAACAAGGCAAAGATGACCACTAGCACCACTTCAATTCAACATACTACTAGAGATGCTCAATTAGACACATAAAAATTAGTAAAAAAGTAAAACTACCTCTATTTGCTAAAGATTCGATAGTATACCTGTAAAATACTTGACAATCAATGATACAATAACTCAAACAATAAAATTATTTATAAGGTTGCAGGATATAAAGTTAACATACATAAACAACATCCTTGATATGCAGAACAATAACCAGCAGATGACATAATGCTGGAAAAGACCCAATTTCTAATAGCAACAATAAAAAAATAAAATTTAGGAATATACTTGACAATAAATTTGAAAACTTTGTATGAGGAAAACTTTAAAGCACTCCTAAAAGACACAAAAGTAACTTGAATAAATGGAGTCATTCCCTTTTCTTGGGTAGGGACTTACCATTGTGAAGATGTTAGTTCTAGCTAAATTAGGTTACATATTTAACTGATAAGCTTTGTTATGGAATTAGACAAGTTGACATTAAAGTTTATAAGAAAACAAACCATCAGAAATGTCAAGATAAACAATTACAGAAGAAAACTGCAAGATGCACAAGCACTACCAAACATTAATACGTGCTATAAAGCCTCTATAATTCATACAGCATGGTTTTGGCAAACAAATAGATAAGCAGACCAGTCGAATAAAATTGAAAGTCCAGAAACAAATTTGTGTACCTGTGGAAATTTAGTGGACGACAAACATTCTATCTGAAATCACTGAAGCAAAAATGGACTTTTTAATAAATTGAGCTTGAACTATTGGGTAGCCATTGAATAAACATAAAATTAGTTTAATCATCAGTTTTTGTTTATCTGTAATCAGAACTCTTTATAGGCAGAGAAAGAACAAGATGAGCTTGGAATAATCTTTGTGCTAGAAAAAAAGGAAGTGCTAAAAGATGAATGAGGACAAGAGTCAATTAGAAAGAGGTTCCCACTAGCCATATATTGGACAATTTGAACATTAAAAACTTACAGAAATATATTAAAATGCAGTGCATAAAAAAGACTTCATA
>NW_012148374.1:668195-669381 GCF_000956105.1 Propithecus coquereli | reverse complement strand
TCTGCCAATATCTAGGAGACTATGGCAGGCCAACATGTTAGCACATAAGCAGCATAAAATCTCAGACCTTTCACAATTATTGACAATGAAAAAAGAGTGGGGATGGAGTTCTGACTTTAAGGGGCTATATATTTGAAACTTTGCCCTGTGATGTTTATTTATGTATGTTTCCTGCCTTCCAGTACATATTCATGTATATTCAAAGCAAGAATTGAATAGCATGCAATCTTCTTCGCTGGGAGGCAATTGCTTCCAGCTGATCTGCTCTTACATAGCACCTACCTGATGCCCACAGCTTCACCTGGTGACACAAGGTGCTCAATCTGTAAATAAATGAATTCACCTAATGTATTTCCTCACTTTAAGTTCTCATGTTTCTGTACACATGGTAGTTCTTATGGTTGTCTATATGCATTTCAGTGAGTTTCTAGAGATCATTTTAACATATATTGAATTTTTGTGCATATTGTGGAAAATTTTTGATTAGCATAGATATTTCTATTTCTTTAGAGCAATTTGAGTACAATTTGAGTCCACTCCTGCCTGTACAACAGTAACAATAGTATACATATTTATACACACACACACACACACACACACACACACACATATATATGAGAGACAATACTTTTTTGCTCTCTTTTTAGTAGGAATGAAAATCACCTTTGAAAATCCTATAAAAAGCTGATGTGAATCTATTAGTCTGAGCTTCACTATGCCAAAGCCTGTCAACTTGCCTATGACTTCTGCAGTAGAATGTTAAAAATAAATCCTTTTGTGTTAGCATGTTTCGCATCTATTTCAGAAATATTTTAGTTCTAGGGAATATTCTGGAATCCTATCAGGGTATGATCATGCAGTCTGTAAAGCTAGTCACGGTGTTTTCAGGAGTAAGAGGTAATTCTATACTAGGCCGTAATGACTTCTATAGAAAAATTTAGCTATGAATTTACGGAACTTTATATTTCCTCACATTCACCTCCTTTTCATGATAAAACGCTTGTAAGAAGCGGAAATTAAGTTGTGTTTATATGACAAAGTGTAATTTAGAAAAATCAGTATTTCTGATTAATTATCTTGTAATTCTTGATTGCTACTAGCTTGTTTTTTTAAGCTGGATAAATTAAGGTTTATATTAAAATATCTATCTAGGCCGGGCGCGGTGGCTCACGCCTGTAATCCTAGC
>NW_012148374.1:652940-653930 GCF_000956105.1 Propithecus coquereli | reverse complement strand
CATAAGAGAGCTAAAAGTGTAAGAATAATTTTAGTGTTGAGATGTACAGTAAGAAAGTCATTACTTATATCATTTTAATGACAGGAAGGGAAGTAAAGGAATTCACTTTGTGTTTTTGGAAAAGAAAAACGGTTTGGCACTGTCCTGTTAAATTGCATTAATACTAGCTTTTATTTGTAATTCAGAGACTGCACTGTGAAAATCTAAGGCAGGATTCTGAAGAAGCTTTATGTGTTCACTTATTTGGACCATTAACATGAAAATATTATCATCCTTCTTACGAAAGATGCATACACTCGAAACTCTGCATTTTTGTTCTCTAAAGAGTGACATAATTTTTTAAAATGTTATCTCTTTCAAAAAGGTAGAAAATTCTGCACATTATTTTTTCAGAAAATACTCATTTATGTCACAGAAGTATAATCAAAGTCAATTATGTATTCATTGACACAAAAGGTTGGGTGCAAAATTGATCCTGCTGTACGAATATTTCAATCACAGCTGTACTTTTTTATATTAGGCTTTCAAATGGAATGGTCATAAATAATACTATCCTTACTCTATCCCCAAAATTATGTTTCTCTGTTTTTTCAACTAAATATATCCCATTCAGCACCTGCTAGAGCAATGTTTTTAAAACTGTGAATCATAGTCTGATGACATCAATTCAGTGCCTTGAGATTAGCATTTATTTTAATAAATCAAAGTAGGATAGGATAGAATAGAAGAGAATAGGATGGAAGGGATGGAATAGGATAGACCAGAATACATCTACATGCATCACAAGTAGTGGGCATAAA
The DNA here is from genome assembly GCF_000956105.1 of Propithecus coquereli. Classification (NCBI taxonomy): domain Eukaryota; kingdom Metazoa; phylum Chordata; class Mammalia; order Primates; family Indriidae; genus Propithecus; species Propithecus coquereli. The sequence continues at coordinate 653,130 of NW_012148374.1, read as the reverse complement.
TGTTGTTTAGCACAGGTGTGTGTTCTTGTGTGGGCAGTGTTGCAAAATGAAACATCCTACAATTTGTCGAAGTTTAAAAAGTTGAAAGCAATGCCTTTTGAGCTTTCCCAGGATAAAATAAAAGGACTGCTACCTTCGAGAATTGTACAACATAATAGCAAATTTTAATGGAAAATTTTCCAAGCACAGC
>NW_012148374.1:648308-652050 GCF_000956105.1 Propithecus coquereli | reverse complement strand
TATGTAGGAAACAAATATTCTAATATTTGTAATGGTATTAGTAGTTTAGTTTTGTGTGCCCATGAACTTTGCAAAACTGGAATCATTCAGTACAAGTTGGGCCTCTATTGCTGAACATGATGTTTGTGAAGTCCACATAAGCTGCTGTATCTTGCATGATTTTGCTAATTTTCTTTGCTGTATGATATTGTATTATGTAAATGTACTAAATGTGGATTATTTTATGGATTATTTCAATGTGTGAATTTCATGAATACTACTACTATAGGCATTTTTGTACTTTCTTTTATATTTTTTACTCATATATTTGGCTTATTGTGTTCATTTTGGTAATTTTTGTTTTTCAAGACTTTTTCTCTCTTGATTTAAATATTCAAATATATTGGCATTTAGACAGCATCTTAATTTTCAAATCAAATATTCATTGGTTGGAGCTCTTAATTCTCTATCTTCATGAATTCTCTTGAACTAATTTAGTTTCTCCTCATCCGATAATGACTCCCAAATTCCTTCTCCAGCCACGAACTCTTCTCTGCATTCCAAACTAATATGCCCATCTACTTATTCTAAATCTCTGCTTGGCTATACAATAAGCATCTCACAGTTAACAGCTCTGAATCCAAGCTCTGATATTTCTCCAAAATCGTTTTCTCTATGAGACTTTATCTCAGCAAATGGCAACTTTCTTACAATTGCTCAGGCCAAAAACCTTGAGGTTATCTATTTTTTTTCTCATGTCTATCAGGTATCTTCAACAATTTCTGATGACTTTATTTTCACAGAACAACCAATACTTAATTTCTTCCATTGCTACCATTCAGGCATAAGTTGAAATCGCTTTTTGCTGTAATTATTGCAATAGACTCTTGGCTGGTCTCCCCTTCCACCTGCTTCCGCCTCCCCTTACACCTTCCCGTCTCTTATTTCTTCCCCTTATTATTATTATTATTCTCCTTCTCTCCCTTTCCTTTTCCCCTTTCATTTTTCTCTTTCTCCTACTTCCATTTTTTTCTTTATTTCTCTATCTCTGTTGTCAATAAAGCAGCTAAACTAATCAACTAAACTCAGGTCATGTATGTCAGCCTCTGTACCCAAAACCCTACAAAGGCTTCCCATCTTAATCACGTTACAAGTCAAAATCCTTAAAGAGGACTACATATAGCTGCAAGATTTCCATCCTTCTCCCTTTACTACTTCGCCCTCATCTTTTCTGACCATTCTGACCTCGTTACTCTTCCTCAAAAGACAGCACATGCTCCTGTGTTGAAATCTTTTCACCTGTTTTACCCTGTGCTTGAAATACTTTTTCTTTACTTACTCACAGAGCTCCCTCTTTATTATTTTAAGTATTGATTCCAATATTTCTTAATGAGTTTTCCTCTTTTATTGAAAATCATAACCCTACCCCAGGCATGCCATAATTTCTTCTCTGGTTTATTTTTCTTATAATCTTCTAACATATATGTCTTTTATATATTATGTATATATGTTTGTATGTATTCATTCATTTTTTTACTCATTTACTTATTTTTTGTTCATCCATCTCACAAATGAGAATGTAAATATAATAAAAGGAAGGATTTTGGTTACATTTTCAGGACCTAGAAAAGCACATAGTAGAAACTCAGAAATATGTGGTAAATTGATGGTTGGGATTAACAAAGTACTAGAATTATCTGTGGTGTAGGACATTTATGCTAAATTCTCTATACTTTTTAATTTAGAAATATCTTTGTTTTACTCTAACTTGTAAAAGATAGCTTTTCTTTGTAGATAATACATGGTTGACTAACCTCAGCACTTTGAAGGTATTATCTACTCTATTCTAGCTTCCCTTTTATTTTTGTGATGCTTTCTGTAAGTCTGGTTGTTGTTCAGTTGTTAAGAGACCTGTCTTTTTTCTCTGGATGCTTTTAAGATCATCTCTATTTTACTTGATATTATATGCCTCCATGTCAATGTATCAAAGTGTGGATTTTATTTTATTTTTTTAATACACTGTGCTTCCAGTTTCCACCTACACATGTCTTTTTTATGACCTGAAAAATGCATAGCTATGATACTTTAAATTTTGCCTTTGCTCTTATTCTATTTTCCACTCTCTCCAGATAGTTTTATTAGATATACATTAGAATTTTTCATTCAATACTTCATATGCATTCAAATGTACTTAATATACATCTCCATGTCTACATATATTGCATTCTGTGATAGTTTACACTTTTTAAATTCTCTAAAGTATCTAAACTGTATTTTCATTTTCAACTGTACTTTTATTACTGAATGTTTTATTTGATTCTTTAAAAAAAACCCTGACCATTTTTAATTGCCTTTCGTTGATTTCTCATTTCTCTACTTCAAATTTTTATTTCACTGAACATTTAATATATATTTTAGATTGCTTTTGATACTTTTTCTATTTGAAATTCTTATGAGTCTATAATTCTGTTGATTCTTTTTTTTTATTTCAGGATATTATGGGGGTACAAACATTGTGGTTACATGTTATGACTTTGCCACTTCCAAACCATGATTTCAGGCGCGCCCTTTCCCCTCCTACAGCACTCACTGCGTCCGTTAGTTGTGAGTGTACCCAACCCCAACCCCCCAACCCCCAAAGAATATTACTACTATGTGAGCACCTTAGTGTTAATCAGTCAGTGCCAATTTGATGGCGAGTACACGTGGTTCCTATTCTTCCATTCTTGTGATATCTCGCTTCGAGGATGGGCTCAAGCTCTATTCTTATCTATTAACTCTCATTTGTGGTTATTTGTTTCACTACCATCTTGAAGATCTTTGTTTATAATTGTATGTTTAGTATATCCTGATGTGTGGAAAACCTGGAAACTTCCTCCAGGTTTACTTTCCTCCTAGAGAGTATCTGTGTTTGCATCTGCTGCAAGCTGGCAGGAGCTACAAATATGGATTCCTTGAGCTATTCAGATCCTTCATCTTTGTAGAAGAAGGGGGGTGAGACCAGGCTTTCTCTCCTCATTTACCTCAGAGGAACTCTCCTTTCTCCAATTTTACTGCTTTGGGCCTAATTTGGACTCCAGACACTGATTATGTTGTTTTTCTGGTACTTATTTAGTTCTGTGTAATTTCCTCTATCTTATGGGAGACCAGCAGTAAAATTTAAATCACGTGTTGCAGAGTACTTCATTGCTGTGTAGCAGAACAGCCCTGAAAATGTTGAGTCTGCCCTGAAGCTACAAAGAGAGTTGTACTATGTATGTTTATATGCCACCTCAAATTATGTTTTAGTAAAGCAAGATGTAAATAAACTGAAGAATACTATAGAAAAATGGGAAAAATAATTATACAAGTCCAATTTGCAACCTGTAATAGAAGTTATTCAGTTATCTAAATGAGTATTAAAAATTTCCCTGCATCTGAAGAAGGTTTTCCTTTTGAAAAATGAAGTTACTTAGTCACATTGGCATTTAAATATGAGACATCATTGTATTGTTGTTATCGTTCTTGTGTTCACATCATATATTATATGTTGATTTCATATTTTCTTGTTGATTTCTACTCTACTTCCATGTTCGTAAGATAAACTACGCTGTTTGATCTTTTTAAATTTATTGAGATTTGTCTTTTGGCCCAAGATAAGGTCTCTTTTAGTGTATGTTTCATGTTCAACTATATTCTGTTACAGTTGGGAATAGTTGTGGTTGATATTCTCAAATCTTTTATAACTATACTGATTATATCAACTTTCCCTTTTGATTACTGA
>NW_012148374.1:640288-647463 GCF_000956105.1 Propithecus coquereli | reverse complement strand
AAAATGCTCAATGTCACTAATCATCAGGGAAACACAAATTAAAACCACAATGAGATACCACCTTATCCCAGTTAGAATGGCTTTTATTAAAAAGTCCAAAACCAACAGATGTTGGCATGGATACATAGAGAAAGGAATGCTTCTACACTGTTGGTTGGACCACAAATTAGTACAGCCCGTGTAGAAAACATCATGGAGATTCCTCAAAGAACTAAAAGTACACCTACCATTTGATCCAACAATACCACTATGTCTTTTATTTTTTATTCTTTTGTATTGATTAAATGTAGAAGACTTGCAATGCCATAGATACATCTGCCACTTAATTTATTATGCTATAGTTTCCATAAGCCATATATATGCATAAGTATGTCCCATATATATATGTATATATATTTCCCCAAACTAAATTTGAAAGTTTTTGTTTCAAAGAGTCATGTATAGTTTAAATAAATTAAGAGAAAAATTTATTTTTTTCAGCCTAAAGAACGTTCTCTTGTTTCTCTTATAGTGCAGATCTACTGATAATGTTTCTCCCAATTTTAATATATTTGAAAATATCTCTATTTGCCTTCTTTTTTTAAGGTTATATCCTGGATTAAGAAATTTTCCTCCTTTTTTCAGTAAAGTAAATGTTTGTTCTAGTGCCCTGTGATCTCCAAAGTTTCTGAAGAAAACTCAGTAACATTTTTATAGATTTACAAGGCATGCAATGTGTGTTGGTTAAGCTTATATGCCAACTTGACTGGGCCATTGGAGAACCCAAATATTTGTTTAAATATTATTTCTAGGTGTGCATGTGAGGGTGTTTCTGGATTAGATTAACATTTAAATTTATAAACTGAGTAAAGCAGATTGCTCTCTTCAATATAGGTGAGCCTCATCCAATCTGTTAAAAGCCTGAATATAATAAAAGGCTGAATAAGAAAGAATTTTCTGTCTTTGCCTGACTGTTTTGGAAATGGGACATTGGTCTTCTCTTCCCTTCAGACTTGTACTCAGATGAGAATTTACAATACCAGATTTTCTAGTTCTCAGGCCCTCAGATTTGGTCTGGAATTTACAGTACTTAAACCATCAGCTCTACTGGATCTCGGTCCTTTGGACTTGGACTGGAAGTATACCATTGGCTCTCTTGTGTCTCCAGCTTGGCAACTGCATATCTTGGACTTCTCATGTGAGACAATTCTCTCTCTCTTGCTCTTCTTCTGTGTGTGTGTGTGTGTGTGTGTGTGTGTGTGTGTGTGTGTGTGTGTGTACCTCCTATTGATTCTGTTTTTATAGAGAACCCAGACTAATAATGATTTTTAATACCAAGAGTGGTTTTAGAGGAACATAATTTAAAGGATGAGTGTTATGAATGGTTATAGTGTTTCTGTAATTGGCTCCTGATCTGATTAAACTTAAATACAATAATGACTCTATCTTGAGTAGTAAAGAGAGCATTGATAGTCTGTGGCCTGATCTGGCAGTGGAGATATACAAAATATCTCCAATGGATACTCCTAATCAACCACTTATAAGAAACGAGCATCCGAGTGACCGTATATACACTTTCAAACATTTTTGGAACTCTAATGAATATAATGAAGTTGGTTGGTTGCTACTAATGTTACTAGACAAAGTGGTAAACTGAAAGGATGAGTTCAGGGATTTGAATTCCCAGTTCAAGCACTGCATAAATGACCTGAAACTTCTATGTGTGCTCTAAAGAAGACCCTTATGTCCTGTAGCTACAGAGCTGAGACTGCTGAAAATCAAACACAAAATCTCAGCCTGAGATTAATTGAATTATAAAGCAAGTTGATCTTCCAGCAAGCAGAGTGTCTACTATGGAAGTTAGGGGCATTGACTGGGAAATAAGGGATCCTGTTAATTAGAATACGGGCATGTGGATGACGCTGATGAAACTGAAGACATTGAGCTGCTAAATTCTGATGCCTTCTTTGCCAGTGGAAGAGGCCTCCCCACCCCCAGAGAAAGAAGCCTCTAGTCCCCAATGCTAGCAGCCTCTTCAGCTCCAATTGAGGGGATTAACCCTGTTTTGCTTAAGGAAAATGTAATGGCCTGACTGAGACAGCTACCATACAAGACAAGACTGATTCTTCTCAGGACCCACTTGCCACTCCTCTTTGTTTCTAGACCTATAATTAGACTCAAGTCTCAGCAGGCCCCTAAGGTGAAGGACAAAGTATGACCCATGAGAATGTGTGCTATCCTTCAAGAGAATTACTTGAGTTTTGTAATTTATAGAGACAGAAATCTGGGGAACATATGTGGGAAGGGATAGAGAGCCTACTAATTATTTCTTGATCTATATAAGCAGAAAAGTTCCGGGTCAAGTGAACAAAAGTCTAAACTGATTTATGAAAACAGAGAATCATGTATCCTCTCAATCAATTACAGACTCAAGCCAGTTTACAGACCCAGAATCCCTTGAACGAAGGGGATACTAGTTCCCCTTGAGGAAGGATCCCAGTAAACTACCAGAAATTTACACTGGTAAACTTTTACCTAGCCTTACCCTAAGGGACCTATGGCCCTTTACCAGGATAATTGTGCATTGGGGAAAAGAAAATAATCAGAACTCTTGGGGCCTACTGGCCATTGGCTCTGAACAGACACTCATTCTGGGAGACTCAAAACATCACTGTGGTCCAGCAATCAGAGGAGGGTATTCATGGAGGTCAAGTGACCAATGGAGTTTTAGCTCAAGTCTATATCACAGTGGGCCCAGTGAGCCCTGAATCTATCATAAGGTAATTTTCCCATTTCTGGAATGCATAATTAGAATAGACATATTTAGCAGCTGGCAGAAGTTTTTCATTTGTTCCCTGACCTGTGGAGTGAGGCCTTTGGTAGAAAAGGCTAAGTGGAAGCCATCAAAATTGCCTCTGCATGGGATAATAGGACACCAAAAGCAAGACCACATTCCTGGAGAGATTGAAAAGATTAGTGTCACTATCAGGGACTTGAAAGATGAAGGGGTGGTGATTCCTATCATAGCCCCATTCCATTTGCCTATTTGGCCTGTACAGAAGACAGATGATTATTGGAGAATGACAGTGGGATTATCATAAATTTAATTAGACTGTAATTCCAATTGTAACTACTGTACCAGACATGGTTTCATAACTTGAGCAAATTAACACATCTTCTAGTACCTTGCAAATGCTATTTTCTCCACACCTGTTAGAAAAGACCACTAGAATCAGTTTTCTTTACTGTCCTACTTCACGGGTATAGCAACTCTCCATCCTTATATCATAATTTAGTTTGCAGGGCTCTTGATTGCCTTTCCCCTCCATAGGTATCACACTGGTCCATTATATTGATGCCATTAGGTCTATTGGACCTAGTGAGCAAGAAATAGCAACTACTCTAGACTTATTGCAAGACTAGAGTGTAATGAACAAATTCTTCAAAAATTCAGAGGCCTTCGTGTACAGTGAAATATCTAGGGGTCCAGTGGTGTGGGGCATGTCGAGATATCCCTTCTAAGATGAAGGACAGTTTTTGTATCTATCCCTTCCTACAACTAGTGGAGGCATAATGCTTAGTGGGACCTCTTTGGATCTTGGAGGCAGCATATTTGTTACTTCAGTGTGTTACTCTTGCCTATTTACCATGTGATCCAAAAAGCTGCTAGTTTTGAGTGGTTCCTAGAGCAAGAGAAGGCTATGCAATGGGTCTAGCCACTGTACAAGCTGCTCCACACTTGGGCTACATGATCCATCAGATCCAATGATGCCATCCTCTGCAGATAGTTACTCTCCTTTTAGGAAAAATCTCTTGGCCTGCTACTGAGCCATAGTAGAAAATGAATGCTTAATCATGATGCATTAAGTTATTATACAACCTGAGTTGTCCATCAGGAATTGGGTATTATCTGACTCACCAAGCTGTTGGTGTGGGCTCCAACATTCAATTTATGATTCTCATCTTCATTACCATAACTGCCTGTAAATAAAAACAATTATAGTATATGAAAATAATTTTTTATTAATATTATTAAGGATAAATATTGAATAAATGCCAAGTGTGGCTCACTATGCTGGTTCTTTTATATACATTTAATCATCTTAACACTTTGAAAGTAAAGTTGTACCAATTTATCAACATTTCAAGCAAAATCGAAAAAAACCAAAAACTTTCACTGAAATTAAGTGACTTGCCCAACCCATCCATGCAGCTAGTAAGTATTGAAATTTTTCTCAAACTAAAGCTGTGGGATTTCAATAGCAATTTTCCAGATTCTACTCCCAGTGCATTTATTTTCCTTTTTTATTTATTTTTTGCTTCATTTTTGGTAAGACGGGGAGGAAGGAAGGGGTAGAATAAAAAAATAGAGTATAAAATTCAAAATTCAACAGTTTGGTTTACAGGAAGTTGATAGAATATTTGGAATCCTAAACCTGAATGCAAGGAAATTTTAGGATTTAATGAATTTAGAAGATTAGGAATATAGTCTTTTATATTACACTACTCACTGTCTTATGACAAAGTGTCATAGGACTGACATTATTTACATTTGAACAAATTTAATTTTTTCAATGTATAAGAGATAATTTATCAAAAGCTGCAGACTTTGTTTTATTAAAGAAGAAAGTTAGATTCTGGGACAGGATTTCCCAAGCAGGTGTTCTGACTATGTATTTGGGTATTGCTTGGGATTATTTTCTCTTTATGGCTATTTATGTATCTCATTAATTTTTTGAGGAAACTTGCTAAATTTTCTTAAGAAAAATAAGAAAACAAATTTACTAAAAATTTATTGAACTCATTTGGTCTATTTACTTTATTGTAAAAAAGATGGTGCTACAAAATTGATATAAAAGTTACTTTTAATTGGAGGAACTAGGCAGATGGACTGAATGTCTTATTGAAAACAAATAAAACATGATAAACTGTCAAATTATCTTGTAGATTTGTTATTATTTTTTACTTATATGAATCCCCAAATACCCAGGTTCAATGGTTATTTTGGATGATTTCTTCCCTGAATTGCAATTTTTGAAAAAAAGCATGTATTAATTCCCTGTTATGTACACTGCAAGGAAGTAATGTTGGGAGGGAGGAGATGAAGAGTTTAAAATAGAATCAGTCTGATCATTATAGGAAGAGACCCCAGGTAATTCACATTTCAGCATGACATTTCTTCAAAATTTTATCATCTTATAATTTTATTCATGTAGAAATTACATCACTTTAGTGTTCTAAAAATAAATAGGTATTTGGATAATTTATGTAAAAGCATTTGGTATAAAAGATCTCATTTAAATAAGGATAAAATAGGTTAGCTTAAAATAAAATACTAAGTAAGAAAATATATCCACTGAATTTTATTTTATTATATGGGCTCTTTACAAGATTGCATTCCTCCATTATGCAAGTTTATCATGTATCTATAATTCCCAGTTTATTAAATATAAACAGTCAGATAAACTAAGGCATTTAGAAAATAATGGTTGTAAATAATATATTGTTAAATAAAATGAAAGTTAATTCATGATGCAATCAAACAAAGAAAACTAATATTATTATACCTAATAACAGTTGTGTCATATCCCTAAAACCTTAGTAAAGCCCTTTTGGTTTTCTGTTTCTTCATTGCTCATTGAAAACCAAACTAAGCTCTACACAAACTGTTATTAACAGACTAACAAAATCTGTCCAAGCAGAATACTCTGTTTAAAACTTCATTGTGATAAATTTATTTTTCTATTCTGAAAAATGTTTGGATAGTGTGAATAATATTGGTCTGACAATATTCATGAGGATATGTTTTTATTTAATAAGCATTTTTATTATATAATGGTAGATATTAAATAAGGAAAATATAAATATATAGAACATATAGTACATAGATTATACAGGAAGAATAATGGATAAAACAAGAATAAAGCAATTACATTTCTTTTTATGCTCCTAGGTTCAGAGTAGAAGATAGAAAATAAATTGAATATAGTGAAGAAACATAAAATAATTCTCTTCACGGGATAAAAGAGGCTCAGTGGAAAAATATAGAAATTCTTCTATCAGGAATGAGATTTATTGTAAACTCCACACTTTGAAGCTTTTTGTATTCTGAAATAGTGTTTGTAAAGAAAGGTGATATGTTTAAAAGACTATTTGGATAGTTAACTTGATTTGCAAATTGGTTTTTATATCTTTAGCTATTATCTTTAAAGAAATTGTGTTTGTATTGTGTGTGTGTGGGTGCACGCACCTGTGCACACACACAAATTAGAGAAATCACTGAAGATGAAAACAATGATAATCTGGCTATGGCTGAGGAAAAAAAGTCTGCTCTTTGTCACTAACTTCTTAATTAAGAGCTTTCTGCCAGCTTCTATTTTATCCTTTTTTTTTTAATTTCAGATTTGCCAGTTAGAGAACATGGTGTCAATTACTTATTATAAAGTTATTTAGCAACTAAGACTTAAATAGTGGAAGCAATGTATGTTAAGGTATCTTAACATTTATTTGTGAGAAGACGGTATTCAAATATCCTAGAGGGAATAAATTCCTTTAATTTCCAGATTCTCCAGTAATGTTTTGCATGTAGTTTAGAATCTCTGGACCTCTAGGTGCTTCTAAAATCTTGTAGCTGCTGGCACAAGGAATAAAATGCCTCATAAACATTTTTCTAAATTCTTTTATTAAGGCACTTTAAAATAGAAAATGTTTGGATATTGCTTATCCAGGTGATTAAAATGCATTTATAATGATAAAATAATTAAACACATTAAAATAGTTATTAAAAAGATATTTTGTTTTCTTTTTAGAAATCTCTTCTTTTCAGAAAACTGGGCCTCAAGAGGAAGCCTCTGATCCTATTTCTTGTTTTGCAACTATTTAAGTACCTGAAACTTGAGTTTCTAAATTCTTATTTCAGGAAGTTTTAATAACCTATTAGGAAAGGATTTCTCCTTTGAAATTTGCAATTTAAAGGCACAATAACATATTTACAAAAACAACAAAATAATGGCTTTCTCATGCTTTAGAAATGGGCCTAGTTGATATAAATATTTTCTTGCATTTTTCCAAATTACCACATTTACATAAGCTACTTTGTAATTCTATTAATAAATACAGCAGGGGTTGAATCAAATCTACTGCACAGTGATCTAAATAACTGTGTGGCAATTAATTACATAGAACAAAAAAAAACT
>NW_012148374.1:628097-628778 GCF_000956105.1 Propithecus coquereli | reverse complement strand
TTTTCTAAGATATACCCAATATAATTAAAATACATAAGAAACTAGTTCTGCCTTTTTTTGTGGTAGACAGAAGCAACATACTCAGGCTTTCCTTTCAATTCTCTTTTGATGATGGATTTTGTAAGGGAATACATTTGTAAGGGAATATTTGAACAGAATCTTGCCAATTATGGATTCATTTCTAAAAATGGACTATTTTGCACATACAGCTTCCATTTTCCTCATTTCAATGGCAAAAATACAGATTATGTGGCATTGTTCACAAAGCATAGATATACTTCGTACTTCGCTGCACTAATGAATGGTAGAAAATAAAATAGTGGCATTGCTCTGCTAACAGCAGTAATCAGAGAGCATCCCCTTACAGGCCCTTGATACAGTTGTCTGTTGAGAAATGGCAGATTAGTATCAATAGCTCTTCATTTTTCCTTTTATAAAGATATCAAGAGCCATTTAATTTTTTAAAAATCACCTCATTTGGTTCAATTTATTGGGCCTTCATATTCCCATTTCTTTCTGAAATCAGTTCTGAGCTTGCACAGCCTGTTTTATGTTACCATCAGACCCTTTACTCTGAGCTAAAAATGAATGTCAAAGATTTAGCCTAAGGTTCTCTTGAATCATTTCCAAGGGATAGTTATTCTTTCTGAAATTCTATTCCTATTAAAAAAAAAAATCTTG
>NW_012148374.1:618842-628047 GCF_000956105.1 Propithecus coquereli | reverse complement strand
TTCTATTAATAAATACAGCAGGGGTTGAATCAAATCTACTGCACAGTGATCTAAATAACTGTGTGGCAATTAATTACATAGAACAAAAAAAAACTGAAACTCACCATGAAACGGCTCTTCCCTTTATGTTTTATAGACATAGTCAAAAGTTCTGCTTATAATATTTTCTTGTTTTACCTATTACATCACCTTTGTAGAATATTGGTAAAACTTACTTGGTTGTGAATAGATATTTTTCTATTAATAGAACAATTTGGACTTTTTATTGTCTCCTATTAGTCCATGTACAAATCTGAAATTCAAACTAATTTAAATTGGCTCCTATATACCTCAGAGAAAATTCAATATGTTAGCGAAAAAAAGCCATTATGTAGTGAAAACTTAAATAGGAATTAATGAAATATTTGTACCAACACCTAACATCAATCCGACTCACAAACTTTGGCGTACTTCACTGTTTGCACCATTGTACATAATCTGATGAGTTTGCAGTTTAAATATGGTGTCTCAGTAAAAATGGAATTATGATGGGCCATGGGAAAGTGAGGGATAATTTCAGAAGCTCTCTGTCTCTTTCTTTTCTGGGATTTTCTCAGTGGCTGTTGCCCCAAACCATGTCTGCTGGTTCTTCAAGCCAACAAGACTGAAAGTTTTCTATTGGAGAGTCAGGGACTCTGTGCACTGCAGACCGGGAACTGCTATTTGCATAATTATCATTGTATCCCCCGTGCTACCACCATCCTCACTGTAATTATGAATGTTTAAAATTGGTAGCATTTTTCTTTATGCTATTTCTCTTGAGGTATCTAGGCCAATACTCAGAAAAACGTCATACAGGCAAAACATGTTTTCTGACTCCCACTCATTACCAGTGATGCATTGCCTGCTCCGTTTGCAGCTCCTTCAAATTTCAGAGGTCTCACATGCTTGTTGGGCTCAGCTGCACTAATTAGATAATAATATAATAATAAACTTCTCATTGTAGATATTGCATTTTTTCCACTCAGGAGTTCTTGTATTTTAAAACAGCACTACAAAAATAGGGCCATGCTTTATCAAAAGTAATAACTTGCTAGTGGAGAAATAATATATGCAACTGAAAGATATTCGGTTGGGTCAGTGACACATTGTCCTTGATTGGTGACCCATATTCTAATTGCTCTTAATGCTAACTTTGTGAAACTTCATTTCATTTATTTTTTCTGAATATTTAAGTATAGCTTTGGAAATGATATAACTTTGAGTATTTTAACATTTACACATCAAAAGTAACATAAGTGACAAACCACAAATGAGGGACTATGTCTGTCTTTTTGTATTCTTGTTGAAAGATATTTTGACAGAATTTATAAAGAATCGCACAATGTAAAAGTACCTATTAGTGTAGTGGAAGAATACAGATTCGCTTTGTTAGACTGCCATGTCACACTCTTTTCTTGAGATATCAGAAATCTTAGTCACACAGGAAAAGATAAAACATAGAATTACTATACACTTGAAAAAGCCATATTTTGATGGCCCAATTTGGATATATAATACATTTTTCCAGTCTTTTATCTGTCTCAGACTAACTTATGAATATTCTCCTGGAGGTATTCCCTTATGCTTCTGAGAAAAGCTGTGACCAAATTTGCAGTTAATGAGGGTTGATAGAGCCAAATTCCCTGCTGCTATTACTTTAAATGCCCACCCTCTGCATTAGCATGAGCTTTTTTTCAAGCTTTTATTGGTAGGAACATCCTAAAGCTCAAAGTCTTTAAATTTAGAGGTCGGTCATGTCAAATTCTTAAAAATCAGTTTATAGAAACTCAAATTCATTCTTAATCCTTAATTTCTTTTTCCTTTTAGTCTTGTTTATTTTCATGATGCCAGAATGTTAGTTTACTGATGCCTACTAAATTGAATTGGAGATCAGCCATTGAATAATTATCATCTAATTCCTTGTTTTTAAGTTTTCTTAATTATGGAAATCCTGTTTGAAGATAAAAACATATGAATAAACTCGATGTATCAACTGGACAAAAGTGAACCTAATTTTACCAAATAAGTTCAAATTTTGATATTTCTTTAGTATGAGAACAGTAAAGAAGAGCTAAGAAGCAGTTTTGATTAGCACAAAATTTGTTACGGTGATTTCAGATGAAAAGAGCAATACTGTCTGCCTCATTATCTAATTCATTGCTGCATTTTTTTGATGTCACAAAATAAGGAAAGAATCTTTATACAAACAAGTGATTACAAATAGAGTTTTTAAACTAACTGTTATATCTGGTGAATATTTTTCTAATAAACTGATCTGAAGTTCCAAAAATGAAGACTAGGATATTTTTATTTTAAACCTGAATCAGAAACACTACCTTAATGAGTGCTCAATTTATAAGGAGTTATTGATTAGCTTTAATGAAAAATTTAAGCATTAAATATTAGATAGAAAATACTTATAAATACGTCTCGTATTTTTTAGAAGTTCAAATATGTTACATAAATAATCATAGTTATTCTCTGTCAGATATAAATTCAAAATTTCTAAAGATTTTAGTCAAGATTTTCAAGTTATGGCTAAGTTTAAGTTTTAATGCATTGCTATCTTATTCCTGCATTTTTAGGGAGGTAAAAGTAATCTTGCATTTTCAAATTGAGGCCATAAAGCTTTTCAAAAATATCAAGCTTATGCAAACATGATATATTAGAGATCTAATTTGTGAAATACTTGTGAAAGCAACTTCAATGCAGCCAACAAATATTGGCACAAAAAGAAAAGTCCTAGAATTCACTAAGCACATCATCGTGGATTATCTGGTAAGTCTACAATTTAAATATTTTGTCTCAACAAAAATGGCAATCTCTATGGCATTATGCAACATTTTAAAAACGACCACTGGCAATTTTCCTAGTTAATATTTATCAGTGCCACATATTTGGTACTAGAGAGGCTTGTAACAACAGCTTTAATATGAGCCACAGACTTCATTGCTGCTTTTTCATGTCATTGTTTCTTGTGCTATCACTATATACTTGCACTGCCCAATATAGTAGCCACAGAAGACATGTGGCTATTGTGCACTTGAACAGGGCTAATCTGAATGGAGGTGCTACAAGTGTAAAATACACATTTTTTTATAACTGTATAATAAAAGAACATAAGCTATATTAATTTTGTTTTGATTACTTTTTAAAATAAACATAGTTTTAATAATTTGGGTTAAAATTTTTTTATTTTATGTTTATTTTTTACATTTTAATAGGGGTACTAGTAAATTTTGAAGACCTAGACAAACAGTATTCTCACAGAAGTTGAACTGTAGTGGCAAAAAATTTTAATTTCAAGTATGAGGCATGTTGTTTTAATCTGTATACTGTTGTCATATGGTTTAAATCAGTAAAACTAGATTGAAAATATTTCTTTTATCGTATCATTTTCAGTTTAATCAAAGTGCCATTTATTTTTGCTAGCATCAAGATATTTATTTATCTTTAGTTTCCAGAATTTTGATTACAGTGTGTCTTGTGTGGATTTCCTTTGGTTTATCTAGCTTGGATTTGCTTAGCTTCTTGAATCTATAGGTTTAATTCTTTTGCCCAATTTATTAAAGTTTCAGCCATTATTTCTTCTAGTACCTTTTCAGCCCTGACCTCTACCTCCTCTCCTTTTCGAACTTCGATGACTTGAATGTTAGATCATTATTATAGTCCGGGAGGCATTCTTGTTCAGTCTAATTTTTCTCCTATTACGATGGTGATTTCTATTGTTCTGTTTTCAAGTCCATGGATTCTTTTCTCTGTTCTCTCCATTCTGTTGAGCCCAACTAGAGATTTTTATATTTTGGTTATTGTATTTTTCAGTTCTAAAATTTCATTTTATTCCTCTCTATGTCTATTTCTTTCCTGAGATTTGTTGTTTTTTCATTTGTTTCAAATGTATTTGTAATTTCTTGTTGAAGCATTTCTATGATAGCTGCTTTAAAATCTTGTCATATAGTTCTAACATATGGGTCATTGTTGGTGTTTGTTGATTGTATTTCCTCATTCAAGTTGATAACTTTCCTGATTTTTGATATGGTAATTGATTTTTAATTGAATCTTGGACATTTTGAGTATTATGTTTTGAGGTTATGATCTTATTTTATAACCTCTATTTTAGCCAGCCTCACTCTAAAGCCACAGTGAGTTTCGTTGCTCTAGATTCATAAGGTACATTTCCTGTAAATGCAGTTTTCAACCATATCAGTTCCAAAGTCCACTTTTATAAAAACTACTTCATACCCCTTTCACATTATTATAGTCACATGGCACTTGATGGGGATACATTCTGAGAAATATCTATTTCTCACAGTTCTAAAGGCTGGAAGCCTGAAATCAGGGTGCCAGTATAATTGGGTTGTGGTAAGGACTCTCTTCTGGGTTGTGGACTTCCAACTTCATTTTTTATCTTCAGATAGCATGAAGAGCACAAGAGAGCTCTTTGGGATTCCTTTTATAAGGGCACAAATCCCATTAATGAGAGTGCTACCCTGATAACCCAATTATCTCCCCGAAGCCCCACTTCCTAATACTATCACCTTGGAGTATACAATTACATCATATGAATTTTAGAGGGACATAAATATTCAGTCCATTGTACCCCCTGCCAAAATTGACAATCATAGATTGTCCTGCAAGTATTCAACACCTCTAATAGGAATCACGTTTTAGAGTCTATAACCATATATGGATAGCGGTTTACACTTTTGCATTTTTATAATATTAATTTGTATGTTGCTTTTAATTTTTTTTCAGTGTGTGAGTTCTTATATGTAAGTTTCTGGAAGGCCATATAAAATTGTTGTGTCTTCTATGGTATCTGGTACCATGCTCTCATGAGTGTGGATTTTCAATTTGAAAGTTACTAATAGTGATTAATTTACCTGCAGATGGTATTTGAGATTATTCTTAATTATTGGCAAAAAACTATTTAATTTTATTCAGAATTCATTAGACAAATACTACTGTGCAATTTAGGGATTATTGAGAATTTTTGTAAGTAAAAGTAATTATGGTGGGTGCATTCAGAGATTCAGAGAAATTAGGGGCCAGAAGCTTAAATTAACTTAAAATACGGATGTTTTTGTTAGATAAATGATTATCTCAGAATATGATGGCAATAACAACAAAACATCCTGTGAAAATACTGAGTTATATGTTCCAAAACACTTTCTTAACATTATCAAATTATAATACTTCTAATTTCAGTGTGTGCCAGCAAGAAGTCAATAATCACAGATTTTAGAAATAAAAAAGAGCTATCTACCCTAAAAAAAAGTCTATAGCTTAAAAAGTACAGAGCTTCAGCAAAGCCTTTTTGATTATTATGGCTGCTTTAACAACTGATGCACAAGTCAGAGTTGATTTGTCTGTAATGACTACTGTTGATCACAAATTGGGGAAAATGATTGACTCAGCCACATGGAGGACACTAGAGCTCCATTTTTCCTTGAACAGATAGTGTAGTCCCCAAATAACTTTAGTGAACTTTGTAGGAAGCAATGTTGCATATGAAAAGGGAACATAAGCCTTGGGGTTGGAACATACTGTCTTTGATTTCCAACAATGCAGCTTCCTAAATTTTTGACTTGAGTAATTTACTTATTATAAAAAAAAAGCCAAATATCTTTTTTTTTTTTTTTTTTTTTGAGACAGAGTCTCACTGTGTTGCCCGGGCTAGAGTGCCGTGGCGTCATCCTAGCTTACAGCAACCTCAAACTCCTGGGCTCAAGCGATCCTTCTGCCTCAGCCTCCCGAGTAGCTGGGACTACAGGCATGTGCCACCATGCCTGGCTAATTTTTTCTATGTATTTTTAGTTGTCCGATTAATTTCTTTTGTATTTTTAGTAGAGATGGGGTCTCGCTCTTGCTCAGGCTGGTTTCGAACTCCTGAGCTCAAACAATCCGCCCGCCTCGGCCTCCCAGAGTGCTAGGATTACAGGCGTGAGCCACCGCGCCCGGCCTCTTCTATTTTATTCATAGTTTTTAAGACACTTGCAAGCAACATGCTAATATTATTAACAATATTTCTTATGAAAAACATAAAAAACAGAATATAGTCAATGATAAAATTATTAGCAAACTTTATATATCTAATACACATAAAACATATTGTGACAATAATAACCTTAGGTTTTGCTGATTTTTCTGTTATTGTAGACCAGGAGTCTGCAAACTTGTCTATAAAGGATCAGAGGGCAAATATTTTAGGCTTTGTGGTCACTGTGGCAACATTCCAATCTGCTATTGTAGCACAAAAGCACCATGGACAATATATAAAATAACAGACATGACTGTGTTCCAATAAAATGTCTTTTGTGGATATTGAAACTTAAATTTTACATAATTATTAGGTTTCACAAATAATATTCTTTTTATTTTTTCAAACATTTTAGAAAATGTAAAACCCATTCTTAACTCATGAGCCATACAAAAAGGGAGAGCAGGATAGATTTGGACTACGGAACAGTTTGAAAATGGTGTGGACTAACTGAATCAGGAGAAATACATATATCTGGCTTTTTAAAAAATATTCTGAAATCTTTCATACTGTTATTGTTAACAAGGGACTAACATAAGATCAAATCTCTCAATTGCTAGTCTCCTCATCTCTAGTGAACTTTATACTTATTCTACTAATATCCCAAATATCTTACTCCATGGCCACACCTTGAATCTGTTCATTATTGAAAACTAGTCTACTTCAGAAATATAAACTTCAAGCATCTTATTCTATGATCATTATCAGCTTTCCCTCTCTTATTTCATTATGTTCTCTTACTTTATAAGGCACTTTGATCCCTTCACATTTTAATTATCAGCAAATTCATGTCTCTACGTCTTTGCTTTACTAACTTAAATTCTATTCTCCATTATTTCAACTACTCTTTACCCTTTCTTCATTATTTTTGTTTCCTGAAATTGTGTGGAAAATAAATTCCTAACCATTTATTAATACAAGTGTCTTCTTTCATTTACCCATCAACTGGGATTCTAAGAGCTCTTGGAAAAAATAAACTGTAAACATAATAAAAATAAAACTGATAATGATATATGATAAAATAATTAACATCTAATACTAAATATATATAAAATAAAATAATAAACTTAAAATAGAAAAAAGAAAAACAATAAAAATTTTTTAAAAAACCCATAAAGATTAAAGCCACTACCAAACATGCTCTGTGACCCCAATGATCCATTAGCATGGCACAACCATCTTCATCAATTCAAAAATTGTTTATTGAGCACTCAATATAAGCCAGACAGCATTCTAAATACCAGACACTTAATTATTAATATGTTCATTGGCACAAAGTCAGAATACTGTGCTCCAGGAAACAAAAAGTGGAACTAACTTGATCTAGGAAAGCATATTCGTGCTAAGTCCTTAACAACAACAACAAAAAAAGCATTTAGTTATATGAAGAGGAAGAAAAAGAGAGTTCTAGGAAAAAGTATCAGTGTTTGAAAGCGTGGAGAAAAGTTAGTATTTGACAACAGAAAGAAAACTCATGTATCTACAATAATTAGTTCTGGGGAGAGAGGTGAAAGATTTGAAGATAAGAAAGAAGATGAGGCTAGAATGTGGAGGACTTTGTAAGTCATTTAGGGACTCTGGAGGTTTTTCCTAAAGAAAATATACTTTCATTATTGTATGTTGATCATGGATGTGAAATTATTCTGTCTACATAATTAAAAGATCAGTTTTGGCTGCAGAAAGAATTGAAGGTGGCAAACTGGAGGCGGTGAAGCCTGTAAGGATATTATTGCTGCCCTTATAGTAATAATTCTGTACACAGCATTGCTGTTATGCAGATGAGAGATCAAGCTGCCATGGACTAGGGTGAGGCCAGCGGAGATGATGACATCCAGGATTGGGCATGAGCAACTCGCTAGGTTGTAATATCATTTGTGGGAGTGAGAAACACTAGACAAAGAACAGGTTTCAAAGGAAGATGAAGAGTTTAGTTTGTAGTTGAAGTGCATTAAAAGGAAGGAAGGAAGGAAGAGAGGGAGGGAGGAAAAGAAAAGTCCAGAGGAATTCCCAAGTAAGCAGTTGATTATACAGGCCTGGGACTTAGGAGAGAGGGCCAGGCAGAGATATTTGAGAATTGTGAAAATATTCTTGGGCTGAAACCATGGGTGTGAGTGAGATACCTCAACATCAATACACTGAAGATGGTGTGGGAGCAGGGACTGCGCCCGCTTTGTTTTGACTGTATCTCTGTGTTCTAGAAGAGCATCTAGCACATCTCAGGTGCTTAATATTAATTGATGCTTTTTCTAACAGAGAGAATAAATAAGGTACAATGAGCAATGAACATTGGCTCTGTGGGAATAAAAATAAAAGAAAGAAAACAGACATAAGAAAGCCCCCAAAAGTAAGTCTGGCTTTTCTTCACAATTTTTTTATAGTGAAGCAAAAGTGATGATTCTATTGTATAATCCAAATGGCACCATGCCATTCTCCTACTTACATTTCAGGAACTCCTCATTGCTCATCTTGAGATGTTAATGGAGATTGGTGACTATCTCCCTGCTCACCGCCCTCCTACATCTGTTTAATTTATCTCCCATGTTATTTGCACAGATTTTTTTTTTTATTTCAGAATATTACAGGACACAAACTTTTTGGTTACATAAATATACTTCACTTAGAAGAATGATCTACAGTTCTGTCTAGGTTAATTAATATAAGAGGTATTAGTTCACCATTTTTTTTTTATGGCTGAGTAGAACTCCGTGATATACATATACCACATTTTATTAATCCATTCATGTATTGATGGGCACTTGGGTTGTTTCCACATCTTTGTAATTGTGAATTGTGCTGCCATAAACATAATCCCAGCCTTGGAATAGATTCCCAGGAGTAGAAAGACACTATTTGTTCTTAACTATATCCAGTGAAATCTCCCTTCTTTCACCACATTGTTAAACATGCTTTCTGAGATGATCCAATTGGGATGATTTTGAGTGTTTTTACTGAATAAGTCTCTTTTATGAAGGTCATATGAAGTGTGCATATGGTACTTGCTGCAGCTATTTTGTGTCCGTATTAGGAGTAAGCTTTAGAATGATGGCAACTTACAGAGAAAGCTGAGAATCATTGATAAGCAAAAATCATAATCTTCATCAAAACTTAGCTGATATTTGCACTCAACACCTCTAGATTTTCCAG
>NW_012148374.1:611643-616652 GCF_000956105.1 Propithecus coquereli | reverse complement strand
CATTCATTTGTAATGGCTTGTCTTTTTTGTAAAACATGTTCTTAC
Source organism: Propithecus coquereli (assembly GCF_000956105.1). NCBI lineage: Eukaryota > Metazoa > Chordata > Mammalia > Primates > Indriidae > Propithecus > Propithecus coquereli. Next base: position 616,607 of record NW_012148374.1, on the reverse strand, counting down.
AAAAATAAACATACATATTTAAGTTATTCTCAATAATATGTCACACCTACTTGATTCTCTTTTTATTTTATCTGCCCTGATATATATTTTACTCATCAAAAATCTTCTTGGACTTGTCGTTTTTACAACAAAGTAAAGGAAACATGATCATTTATGGGTTTTGAAGTACATTGTTCATCTAACTAACATCTTTTAGAAAATTTTATAAAGCTATGTTCTACATATTTATAGTTGAATCAGTTTGAAAGAGTAAACTTTGTTCATATTTTAGCCTTAAAGCAAATCTATTGTTCATTAGTTATAAAAAGCAAAAATTAGTTGTGATATGCCTGTGGTAATAATTAATTCTGAGCTGTGTTTCTCTGATATTTTTTGAATTCCTTTCATTTTTTGTATTTTTAGAACTATTCTGGAATTGTTGCATATATATTTTTTAAATGATAGCATTAGGATACTATGACACTAAAGAAAACTGTAATCAAGCAGTATAAATACATTTTTAATTTATTTTATAAGTCTTGATTTGAAGTAGTAAAAATCTTCATACTAAGTAATTCACTCCTACCCTGAAGCTTATGATAGTCACAGGGTACTTAAGTCTTTGTACTACAAATCTTGTAATGATTTAAGCCAAAAATCAATATCCTTTTACTTGGCTAAATGAGGCCAAAATAATTACACTTTATTTCCCCTTGTTACTAAAGCTTATTTTTATATTTAATTAGATAATCTTAGTACTTGTTATTACAGTAAGTGTTCAACAAATGTCTACTCTGACATGAATAAATGGCAAGAGCTTAGTAATTTGTTTTTCTCATTAGAAAATTAAGATGCCTTTTAGGATCACTTCAGACCTGAATATTTATGTTTCCATGCACAATCAGCAAAATGACGGTATCTGCAAATTTTGTACTAATGGCTCTAATGTTTACTTATGCTTTCAAAAATAAACATTGCCATATGTTATTATAATATCTACCTGCAAACATGTATAGTCATAATGCTGGGAAGATTATCATGTCCAGAAGCACTATATATATGAATATAGAAGCTGGGTCCTTACCAAAATAGTAGAAATACTCGGAAAAGCAGTTCAAGTGACCAAAATGAATTAAACATCAAAATAAACCTCCTGAATTATTTCTGCTTTTATCCACTTTCCTTTTCATTTTTAATGGTTAAACAGAAATTTTGTGAATAACAGTAACATATTTTCAATTGAAATTAAAGTGAATTTTTTTCTGAAAATGACTTAAACTTCTTGATAAAAGATGCCCATAATAATTTTAACTTGAAAAATAGTGTATATAATAAGCAGAACTATTGTGTTTGTTTTTCTATTAATTTTCATTCTATGTATATCTTAGAAACTAAATCAGGAAATGATCTTTGTTCTCATGTTTTGACATATGAATATTTCAGAATCTAGGTATTAATGTAGTATCTGTTCATGGATCAGAATAAATTCCCTTACCTTGGCTATTTATAATTCAGAGCAAAATGGAAAATTCTATTAATTGCTTTATAAATGAGGTTTAATGTTTTTGTTCCTGGAATTAACCATCAATAACCAAAATGGCAGATTAAAGATTTATTTTGAAAAGGTCTGTAACATTTGGCTAATTCCTTATTTAAATTACAAATGTAGATTAACAATTGTGATATGATCTATTCTACTTTTCTTCGTAAGAATATATCCGACTCTGTTAATTACCCTAACTTAGAAGTGATGACTTGAGGCCAACAATCTATATTGTTTAAAGGGCTGGTAAACTGAAAGCTTCTCCACAAAGTTTCATTACTTATAAACTTTATTTACCTTTCTCTCCTCTGAAAATTCAGTGCTTAATTATATCCTGGCTTCTGCTATTTACAAATTATTACACAGGGTGGGAATGCTTTCAGTAAAATAGTAGCCTAATTGTACAGACAGTTTTTCTTAATTTTCCTGTATTCCCCACCTCAACAAACATAGTAGTAAGCAAATATCTACAGAACAATTGATATTTCCATTTATGAAGAAGACTTGACTTGCAATTTTGAGCAATTAGCAATTTTAAAATTTTTGTTTACTATTGTTTTAAAAATATAAGATATGGAAGTGTTGCAATTGAGATAGCATAGTTGGAGAAGAGAAATAAAAATATATAGTTTATACTCTGTCTTGACAGAAAGCCTATCCAGGATGTAGAGAAATTTAATGACTGAATAGATGAGATCATTCTAACTATATGATATTTAAAGAAACTCATGCTTTTGAAGAAAATGCTAAATAAAAATATTATTATAATAATTGAAAATTGAGCAGAGAGCATTTCATTTTGTACAAAGCCCCTTAGAGTACCATGTGTTTTCCTAAGGGTAGTAGAGACAATTAGACTTTACCTATATCCAGGTCCCTTCTTTTTCTCCAGCATGTTGGAAGAATAAACTTTCTAGCTTCCCTTGGATAGCAGAATGTCATAACCAATTTAAACAAAGCACTGTGAATGGAAATGTAGGTTATCACTTCTGGAATAAGGCACTAAAGATCCTGTGTGCTAACTGGCTGCTCTCTCTTTCCTGATACTGCAAATTTGGAGGTGATGTGTTGATACGGTGAGAACAGAAGCTGGAGGAACCTTGGATCCCAGAGGCACAAGGTCAAGGAGCCATCTTTTCCTTTTCCTTCTGCCAGCCCACGTTACATTGAGCGGAAGTCAGTAATAGATTTCTTTTGTGAAAAGTCACAGAGCATTTGAGATTTTTCTGTAATTCAACTAGTAATTATCTTTTGGCATTAGGTTTGAAAAAATAGATTCCATGATGATCCTAGTCAAGTAAAATCTTCCAACATTTAAAAGAGTAATATAAAAGAATGTCAACATTCATGTTCAAATTTTTTCTAGATAATCCTCTTTAGTTATTATTTAAAAGTAAAACGTTTAAGAAACATTTTAATAAATTGGTTAACCTGAAGCTAAATTCCATTAAATGTAAAGAAACATGATAGCTTTCTATTTTACCATCAACATCACCATTTATAAAACCCTATCTTTACTTATAAAGGAGAAGCAAAATGAAGTAGTTTATAGTGTTTCATTGTTAATTCTGTTTTTCTAAAATGCTTTTAAATACTGACTCTTGTAATAAGTACAATCTTCAAGAAGAATGAAACCCTTTTAGTGGTTCTGCCAGCAAGGAAGTAACCTAAAAGAACTAATATAAAGATCTTGCCAAAAACAATATGGATTTTGTATCTAGAAATATGTATTACATATGTATATTATGGGTAATACATATTATTACATATTCAATACTATATACATTAAAAAGTGTGATGGAGAAGAATTCATGCTTTCCTCCTGAAGTTGCTTTGGCCAGGTCAGCAGACCTCCTCATAATTTCCCTAAGACACTGAAAGCTCTGATTATATTTCCCTTCCTTCCATACAGGTAGCTCTGTGGAAGTCCTTCCTTGCTCTTTTTTGAGGAGAGTTCTACTTTTTCCTCAAAAACTTAGCTTAAATGTCAGCTCCTCTGCAAAGCCTCCTTGATATGGACATCCTTGCTAGAGCAAGACTTCCTTCATTCAGCATTAACTTAACAAATGGTCATTGAGCACCACCTGTGCACTTGGTAGGGTGCTGAGGACATAGCAGTGAACAAAAACGTATAGAATCCTTCCTCTCATGGAGGGACGGGGGAAGATATAGGAAACACACAAATTACTGAATAAATATTTCAGATAATACAGTAAGTATTATGAAGGAAGAGAAACCAGAATAAAATACAGAATATGCTAGAGTGGAAGGGAAAGACTTTTGTAGGAAGAAGACAAGGGAAGGCTAACTCATAGGTGAATTTGATCATACACCTAAATGACATAATGATACCAGCCATATATATGTTTGAGAAAAAGAAGTCCAAGTAGAGAAAACTTGAAGATCAAAGACAGAAGCATGCATGGTATGTTCAAGAACACCAAAGAGACTATTGAGTTTTTAATATCTATATATTAAGTTATCAAGAATTCACACATGATGTCTCTGGAACAGAACAGATTATTATTTACATTAAGCAAATAGTAACTGTACAGTTTCTCTGTGTCTCAATTTTTCCCCCTGAAGTGATGCAACAAAAGCCAAATATCATCCTACACATTATAGGTGAGGAACACTAAAAAAAGAAAGAAGAAACTGGGTGGTGTTACTAGGGGAAAAAGAAGCAGTACTGTTTCCTTTGACTTTGGTCTTTTTGAGAGAGGGCTTTGTGTGGATATACATATTCATTTATTTTGGATAGGTAACTAAAGACAGAATTTCTGGGTCTTATGGTAACACCATGTTTATTTAACATTTCAATTAACTGCCACAAAGACTCTTTTCCAATGTGGCTAAATCATATTGCATTCCCATCAGCAATGTAAGAAGTTTCCTTTCCTTCCGTATTCTCGTCAACATTTACTATTTTCTGATATTTGTACAGCCTTCTTAGTAGGTATAATATGGTATCTTACTGTGGCTTTAATTTGCATTTCTCTAATGACTAATGATATTGAGAATCTTTATATGTGCTTCTTAGAGATGCATTCATCTTCTGTGGTTGAATTTACTTTCTTTGCTTGTTATAGGTATATTCAGATTTAATCAGTCATAGTTTTACTTCCAGGTTGGTCATTTAGCTAAGGTCCTAATCATTCAAGCAAATTGGCTCTGAAACAAATAACAGTTCATAAATATACAAACAAACAAAAAATATTTACTCTACAGGCACACAGATCAAAGTAGCTGTGTGGAATTAGTAAAAGGAAAACTTTTAGGAGATGATATCATAGAAATTTAGTGATTAGCCTTCAAGCGATTTCATCAACTTTAACTTTTATCCTAAATAAGACAGAAATCCATTGAAGAGTTTAAAGCAGAGGACTGGCATGATAGAACTTAGATTTTACAGTTTATGTATGTTTTGCACACATATATATTT
>NW_012148374.1:599422-600388 GCF_000956105.1 Propithecus coquereli | reverse complement strand
TTTGAAATAATTTTCATTATCATCCACACCGTTATTGACATCATTACTATCAAAAGCACTTGAATGCTGAGTTGTGCACTAATTAAGACAATTTGGTGTGGCAGTGAAGAGCACAGTATCTGGATCTAAAGTGTTTACATATGGATCCCAATTCTTTCACTTACTACCTGTGTGATATTGGGCAGGTTACAAAACCTCCAGGGGTCTCATTTTCTCCTTCAGCAAATTGGAAGTAACAAATTGTATCTACCTGTTAGGTTTTTATGAAAAAGTATTTAATATAGGTAAACATATAGCACAATGCCTGGCATATAATTAGCACCTCATAAATGTTTATTGCTGTTATTATTTTTGTTGTTGATATTTTATTTTATTTGTATTAATTTTTAGGCCAAGAGAACTGTATAACTTCAAGTCTTAATATCCAGAAAGTGTCAGAGTGGGTCTGAGATTTTATTTGCTTCTGGGAAGCACTTCCATATGGTGTTACGGAAGGTTTATGGTATTGCACGATACATGATGACAAATACGAGAGAGGCACAAGAGATCACTTTTTACTGGGATATATAATGTACTGGAGAGACGAACTGCTCACTAGGAGATGACTGGTGCTACACGATGTTTTAAGCAGATACTTGCTATACTTGAGCTCGTAGCAGTAGCAATAGGAGTACAGTATGTACTATAGGTATTTTTTTGCAGTTAAGACTTAACACTACATCTTTAAGTGTGTTCATATTTTTCTCAACTGCGAATGGCGCCATGTATGGTCTGTGTTTGAGTACATAACTTTGATATATTTTATCATTTCATAATAGATTTGTGTACATTTTATAATAGTAAATGATAAAATACAGTAGTATCTAAATATTTTATGCATTCAAGACAAACCTAACTTTTTCTTAAGTTTTTCGATATGTGTAGGTAAGTGATTTGTCTGTGATTTTTTCCAAATTGTCACAAACA
>NW_012148374.1:588741-590742 GCF_000956105.1 Propithecus coquereli | reverse complement strand
ATAAAACTGTCAGTCTTTATGATTAAGTTTTCAGTCTGGTTCTCACCTTGTCTGCCCTTCAGATATAGTTAGAGAAGATTAGGATTTCCATAAATGCTGTCCAGGAAGTCCTCTGGCTTTAACATCTTACCTTGCATTAATGATTACTAAACATAAGTTTGTCATTATCTTTCTTCAATGAATCTACAGCACTTTGCAATAGTTGCATTTCTTTCCTACCTTTCAACTGCCTAAGATAGCACACAAGTCAGCCTATTCGTTCCACCATAACCACGTCCCAGTTTACTACCAATGAAGTTTTAGCAGTTGCACTTCTGCATCATGCCATTACCAGCTATTGAACTTCCTAAGTTCTTGTCTTCTCACAATCGAAGAATGAAAGCAAGATACAGTTTTGAAGCAGCAAGCAGCAACGTTTATTAAAGCGGAAGTTCACTCTTAACGGGGTTAAAAGTGGGCACACGCCTGAGTGGACTACGACCCTGGGGTTTCTGTGTCATAATCAACAAACAATAGTACACTCCAAAAGGGGTATGAGTGGGCACACGTCCCAGTGGACAGTGGCACTGGGGTCTCTGTGTCATCCCTTTTTCTCTCGTCTGGCCTCTGCTCCTTTGTGATATTGTCTCTTCTTTTTTTTTCCTTGACCAATGGGAATGTTGTCTCCTTCCTGCTATTGGGCAGGGGAGTTTTTCACCCTATATGGTTAGGCCCAGATGTGTCCTGGTGTTGGAAGCCCATTGGGAGAGGGGACAAATTGTAATGTATAATGTGCCCTGTGTTGTTTCTGTTCTGTTTCTTGTGGCAGTTGTGGTTACCCTTTATCTTGTTATTGTTACACTATGTTCTCTTTCTCAGCATCCCATTTGTTTAAATTGCTTGCTTTCATATTTTCTCTGCTCTTGTCTCGCTTCTCTTACCCTAACATTTTGTGACATCTATGGCTACCATTATCTCGCAGCATATTCTCTTACTCCGTATCCCATTTGTTTACATGGCCCATTCCGCACTTCCTCTGCTCATGCCTTACTTTTCTACCTATGCTAACAATGTCGGGGGCTATTCAAACTCCAGCTGCCAAGAATGATGGGTTGGTTATTCACTGACAGCCAGCCAGTGAGTGACAAATCTCCAAAATCCCATCTAAGAATTTTCTTTTAAGATCTACTCTTGGTATCAGTTCTCTTAAATTTGGCTCCATGATTAATAGGCTCTAAATAAGAGTTGCGTGTAGAGTTTTACTGGTAAATACACTTAGGAGACAACATGTAAAAACCAAAGGCAAAATTAATCAGAAAGGGAAGACAATTTGCAATGCCTAATCAATACACTTAAAAAAATCAGGGATAAATAGTCAGGAGGACAGTCACCTTAATAAAAAGTCATGATCCCTTGCTTAATTTCTGAACCTGGAGCCTTTTTAGGTCTTAAGTATCTATCTTAGAGCTGGTGGTCTTATTAGTTTTGGAGGAATTACAACTTCATTCTTCACTAAGAATTGCTTGATCCACAGAGAATTGACTCACTCCTTCTCCCATCCCCCAGGGGGTAGCTCAAAGTTAATGACTGACTGATGAAGGAATATAAGACATGTCTTCTTTGCCTCAGTTTGGGGCAACACTGACAACCCAGCTCCAAAGATTTACATAGGATTGGGTGAAGCCACAGTTGCAGCTACATTGCAGGTTAGTTTCTTCCTCTGCTCAATCGTACTTTAATTTTTTTTTTTGGTATATCAAAAGAGCACTCCACAATAAACTTCCTGTCTGCAATCCAAGAGAGCTCAGTCTAAAATAAGTGGTATATTCAAATAAGATTTAGGGTGAATTATTTTGAACAATTTAAGGACAAAATACAAAACAGCTAGAGTCATCAGCTTCTAGTTGCCAAATATCTCTAGCATTGAGTTTTGTTGGTATACCAGATGCCCTAATCCAAAAAACTTGTTTGGCTTGCACTTATCTCTTTTTTTCATACTTTAACATTCATCATTTCCTTCTC
>NW_012148374.1:581662-585456 GCF_000956105.1 Propithecus coquereli | reverse complement strand
AGATGCCATGATATGTAAATTTCTTTTGCTAGTCATACTTTTCTTAACCTTCTACCAAATTTTGTCTGGAATCTGTCATTGTAGGAAACATTTAAAATCTGCTTGAGATTTAACATCTTTAGCGTGTAACTCCTATATTTGGTATTCACCAATATGGATAAACAATATTGTGTTCATGTTTATACTCTCAAAGATGGCAATGTTGAGCTTCCACCTGCCCCAAATAACAAGAGATTATTATTTTCTGCCCTACACCAAAATTCTTAATGCCAGATTCTTTCAAGGAACTCTGTGGGTGTCTAGAGTGAGTTCTGGTCTTCTACCCCATGAGCTAATAGAGCAAATCTTGTAAATGCCACAGAAGGCAGAAAATTTCATGCCGTTGGCCAATTCCTGCTGCTTTTGTCCCTGTTTCTCAAAACCTATGAAGTAAGAATTTTGTACATTTCAGTTGATAGTACAAGAAAGTCACCGGTAGAGAGATATATATCACAGTTCCTTCTATGTCATCTTTGATTGACAGGAAGTAAGGAGTTTCCAGGGGTGGGATGGGTACTGGGGAATGCAAGGTAAATGAAAGTAGTAAACTGAGTCTTCATATTAATTTTCTTGGAGTGAGTCTCTGAAGTGTGTTAGCCCTGTAGTGAAATTGTTCTTGCTTTCAATAATATTCCTAGCCATGCCCCAAGCACTGATAATGTTTTGTTATATTCTCTCATCCTGACAGTGTTGCTACTCCAACTATTGAAATCGGAAGCTCATCATCCCCCTTAGCAGACACCATAACAGTCTGTACGGATGTGAAATTAATTCTACCATTTTTCCAATGGACTCTACTAACTGTTGTCAGGAAATATTTCTTTGAGTTGTGAGAGAGGATGCTCCCTCTTTCTCTGTTTCATCACTCAAGATCCTCCAAGCCAAAAGTGGCTTGCAGTTACATTGTAGGGTAATAATATTTGGACTTGTACACAGAACCATCTCTCTTGGGCACTAGTCTGAAAGTAGGTACAGAACTGGCACCAATGCTCCTGAGATGTTATTTCAGAGTCAAATCCTGGTCCCCTTTACTACTACTCTCATTGTAAATTATTTCTCAGAAGCCGAAATGCTCTTCTAGTAATCTGCTCTTGGCCAGGTTCTCTCAGTCCCCTTCTGTGATTATGATTGTTTCCCAAATTCATCCCCACTCCTGGCTTTGCTATTCACCACACAGTTGGCATTAGAGCCTGCGGCAGTAAGACTCTGTCTCTCTGCTTTTTAAATAACTAAGCGCTTGATTGTCCTTAAGTGTCCTCTGCACCCTCTGAACCCAAATCTGACTTTAGTTAGTCCTATTAAGTAGAAAAGAAAATAGTATTTTTTTTCTTTTTCCTTGTAGCTTCTTTACTGAGACACGAAATTGGCCAGGACTTGGTAATATGGGCTTTGCATTTATCTCACTCTACAATTTTCTATCATTCATCCATGCCAATTTTTAAATTCTAACCAAATGGCAGGAGGGAATAACTAGTCAGTTATTCTATAACTATGTCTTCCAAAGCTATCAATCTAGTTTTCTACTTCTTTACAAATTCACATAAAAGACATAGAATTTCATTGCAAAAGGAATCTTATAGACCAGTTGGTGGAGTCAACTTAGTTTAAAACAAAAAAAGGAGGTGCATATCCAGTAATGGATTACCAAAGATCGCATTAATTTATGAAGTTGGGGATAGAGTACAGGTTTCTGTATTCTTTGGCACAATATTTCCTCCTTTTTATTAACCTGAAACATATTTAAGTATATTTTAATAATTGTACTCAATATATTTCATGTGGACTATTTCTGTTGTGGCCAAGAAAAATACTGAGTTTTAAGTACTACTGTTCATTTCAGGTGGAACTCAGAAAACATGTTGTAATACTTGACATGAAAAGTTTATTCTTAAAAGGAAAAGAGTTATTTGGAAATGTTAATAAAATCACTAAGATTTTTTTTAATTTCCAAAATTAGTGAAGAAGTATCTATAAGTGCTTTTAGCATTCAATGGAAAAACAGCAAATATTGAAATGGGCAGAGTAGAAGGCTGCCTACATATTATTATTTAAATAGACTACAAAAGCCTGTTTCCTGAACATAAATCTCTCCTACACTAAGCAGCCATTGTGTCATTAGTCAAAACTTATTGACTGCTTTCAGAAAGCCCTTGTTAAATGCAATCTTGTTAGCCAGGCAGCATGCAATATGTTCTATTATCCAACTCTTATTATCACTCACACCATTTGTCACATTAGCAGACAATGTGTCACCAAGAGAAGAACACACAAAAAAATCTTAAAATAGGACCTCTACTGATTATAGAAAAATAAAAGTTGCAAAACATCCTCAATGTGGGATAGCTGCAAGCCAGAGAGACCAATTATAATGCTGCTTTTTGAGGAGCCAGAAGACAAAAAGAAAAGCCGAGGCTGGCAGAAGGAGGCACACTGAAAGGGACACTGCAATCAATCAAACTGCTACAACAGCATGGTAAGTTGAAAATAGGAAATAGAAAGGTATCTACTTAACAATTACAAAATTATGCAAGACATTGGTAAAGGAAATGTGGGTGATAACAATCATTTAAAACTAATGTCAGAGTGAAGCTTTTTCTATTGGAATCCTGAACTCCATATTGATTATTGACAAAATTTACTGGCAAATATTTCAAAAGCTACCCTGATCCTTAATTGCTAACAATTACGTAGTAGTCAGAATTCTTTGTACAACGCCAATTTCAGTCAAATTTGGGCCTATTACGGACAAGTGAATAGTACAAATGGTCTGTGGGCCATGCTTACTTTTAGAAACACCATACTAATACACTAGTATTCTAAAAGTTCTATTAAAATTATCCCCTCATTTGTCATAAAAATGACAAATATATAGAAATAGAATGATTATCCAAGGACTTTTGGGAAAAGTAACTATTGATGCAAATAAGCTTCAAAATCAGTGACTTCACCAATGACCAGAGGAAAATATGCTGTATAATTAATATTGGGATCAAAAAATGTTTATATAATTCCAAAAATGATATAATAAAAACTATGGTTCGTTATTGTTTAGCAGAACTATTGAACTTCACATTTTTAACATGCAAAAATATTCTTGTGGGACTTTATCTCTTTAACATTATGTGACAGAACTAAGAATTTTGTTCTTATTGATGAGGAAAATTTCTGGTCCTCTGTATTAGGGTGCCAGTTTATTTGTAAAATAGCAATAAAAGCACTTAAAATCATAGAAGTAAGAAGAGAAGTGTGGTAGATGAGGCGTGAAAGTACATTAAGTCCCTTTTTGAAATAAATATTATACTTGTCTTGTGTTTAGCTCAGCTGGGCTCATCTTGGGCTTGTGGTTTTAGGGAGGGTAAGTCCTTTGGACAGAGCAGGAACAGTCCAGAAGCGGGTGTACAACCTTGAAAATCTAGTAACTGTTCTCTCTTACTTCTAACAATGGTCAAAATACAGCTATTTACCAATCAAGAGGTATGCCCTTTATGCCAGACTAATAAATTGTTTCCCAAATTGATAACTTATTATTTATTGTTTATTTACTTTTCTCTTCTACCTCTCCCTAAAAAAGTTTATAAAAAAAAGAGTACCCTAACTGAGAGTGGGTTCGTTTATGATTTCCCCTTAGGATGACACTTTCTCATTTTTCAGCACACTCTAAGAAAAGTATTACAAAATAGCTTTACTATTCTCCATAGTAATTTATTTTCATACACTTTTAAATTATGAATTTATTCTAATATGTATGTATATTC
>NW_012148374.1:564890-569427 GCF_000956105.1 Propithecus coquereli | reverse complement strand
AGTGTTCTGTAAATGTCTGTTAGGCCATTTGTTCTAGAGTCCTGTCTCAATCCAGTGTTTCTTTCTTTATTTTCTGCTTGGATAATCTGTCCAGTTCTGTCAGTGGGGTGTTGATGTCCCTGGCAATTACGATGCTGCTGTTTATCTTTTTGCTTATATCTAGTAGGGTTTACATTATGAATCTGGGCGCTCTTATGTTAGGTGCTTAAATATTTAAGATTGTTATTTCTTCTTGTTGAATTGTTCCCTTTACTGTTATATAATGACCATCATTATCTTTCTTTACTATTGTTAGTTAAAGCAATTTTATCTCATATGAGAAAGGCTATACCTGCTTTCTCTTGGTTTCCATTGGCATACAATATTTTTTCCATCCCTTTACCTTGAGTCTGTATGAGTCCTTGTGGGTTAGATGTGTTTTCTGGAGACAGCAGATACTTGGGTTGCATTTTTTCATCCATTCAGCCAGCCCGTGTCTCTTCAGGGGGACATTCAGACCATTCACATTGGTTGATAGAATTGATATGTGAGATGCTGTTCTGTTCATCCTGTTCTGTAGTAGCTTATTACTTTGTTTATCCTCTTGTGCTGTTTATTGTCTTACCTGAACTCTGAGCTTTAGGTTCTCAGTAGGTTTACACTGGTGGGTGTCTACTATGTTGATACATGTATAATGTGGTTCTGAGTATTTCCTGTGGAGCAGGTCTGGTCTTGACAAATTCCATCAGTGTTTGCTTGTCTGGAAAAGGCATATTTCCTCTTCATATATGAAACTTAGTTTTTCAGGATCCAAATTTCTAGGCTGGCAGTTGTTTTCTTTAAGAAGACTGGGGATGGGACCCCTATCCCTTTCGGCATGTAAGGTCTCAGTTGAGAAGTCTGCAGTTAGCCTGATGGGTTTTCCTCTGTAAGTTTGGTGTTTTTGCATCAAAGTTCACAGGAGTTCCTCCTTCATGTTGACTTTGGCCAGTCTGATAACTATGTGTCTTGGTGATTGCCTCTGTGCAATGAATCTCCCAGCTGTTCATGCAGTTCTCTTTGTACCCGGATTTCTAAATCTCTAGCAAGACCAGTGAAGTTTTACTCAAATATTCCATCAAATAGGTTTTCCAGCCCTTGTGCATTTTCCTCTTCACCCTCAGGGATGACTAGGATTCTTATATTTGACTGTTTTACATAATGCCATATTTCTCGTAGGCTTTGCTCATTCGTATGTGAATACTATAAAAATCTCTACACATATAAACTCAAAAACATAGAGGAAATGGACAAATTCCTGGAAACACACAACCTTCCAAGACTCAATCAGGAAGAAATAGAACTCCTGAATAGACCAATAATGAGCAATGAGCAACAAGATTGAAGCAGTAATAGAAAATCTTCCAAAGAAAAAAAAAGCCCAGACCAGATGGGTTCATAGCCAAATTTTACCAGACTTACAAAGAAGAGTTGGTATCCTTACTGCAGAAATTATTCCATAACATAAAGAAAGAGGGAATCCTCCCCAACTCATTGTATAAAGCCAGTATCACCTTGATACCAAAGCCAGGAAAGGACACAACAAAAAAAGAAAACTACAGACTAATATCCTTTATGAATATTGATACAAAAATCCTCAATAAAAATACTAGCAAACTGAATTCAACAGCACATCAAAAACAAAATCTACCATGACCAAATGGGCTTCATCCCAGGGATGCAATAATGGCTCAACATACATAAATCAATATCTGTGATTCAACATATAAACAAAAGCAAAAACAAAGACCATATGATCATCTCAATTTATGCAGAAAAAGAATTTGACAAAATTCAGCATCATTTCATGATAAAAACCCTCAACAAAGTAGGAATAGAAGGAACATATGTTAACATTGCAGAAGCCATATAGGACAAACCCACAGCCAACATCATAATGAACAGGGACAAGTTGAAAGCATTCCCACTAAGAACTGGAACAAGGTAAGTGTGACCCTGCCATTACTTCTATTCAACATAGTGCTGGATGTCCTAATCAGAGCAATCAGGTAACAGATGACTATTAAGGGTATCCAAGTCAGGAAATAGGAGGTCAAAGCACCACTTTTTGCTGGCGATAAGATCTTCTATCTAGAAAACTCCAAAGACTCCACCAAGAGAATCTGAAGATTGATACATAAATTCAGCAAAGTCTCAAGTTACAAAATCAATATACACAAATCAGGAGCACTACTATACACCAATAACAGTCAAGGTGAGACTCAAATCAAAGACTAAATACAATTCAAATAGCTGCAAAAAAAATAAAATATCTAGGAATATATTTAACCAAGGAGGTGAAAGGTCTCTACAGACAGAGCTACAAAACATTGAGAAAAGAAATCGGAGATGACACAAACAAATGAAAAAACATATTATGCTCGTGGATTGATAGAATCAACATTGTTAAAATGTCCACATCACCCAAAGTGATTTATAGATTGAACACAATCCCCATCAAAATACCAACATCATATTTCACAGATCTAGAAAAAATAATTTTATGCTTTGTTTGGAAACAGAAAAGAGCCCAAATAGACAAAGCAATCTTAAGTGAAAGGAACGTATCTGGAGGCATCACAGTACCAGACTTCAAACTATCCTACGAAGCTATAGTAACCCAAACAACATGGTATTAGTACAAAAATAAAGACGTAGATCAATGGAACAGAACAAAGAATCCAGATATAAAACCATCCATGTGAAGCCAACTGATCTTTGACAAAGCAAACAACAATATTCACCGGGAAAAAGATGCCCTATTCAATGAATGGTGCTTGGAAAATTGGATAGCCACATGCAGAGATTAAAATAGAATCTCTATCTCTCACCACTCACAAAAGATAATTCAAGATGGATAAAAGACTTAAATGTAAGAGTGAAACCATAAGAATTCCAGAAGAAAATGTAGGAAATACTCTTCTAGATATCAGCCTAGGCAAATAATTTATGAATAAGACCTCAGTGGCAATCATGGCAAAAACAAAAATAAATAAATGGGACTTGATTAAATTAAAAAGCTTATGCACAGCCAAGTAAATAATCAACAGAGTAAATGGACAACCTACAGAATGGGAGAAAATATTTGCAAGCTATACATCTGATAGAGGGCTAATAACCAGAACCTACAAAGAATTCAAGCAAATCAGGAATTAAAAAAAACAAATAACCCTCTTAAAAAGTCAGCAAAATACATGAACAAAAACTTCTCAAAGAAAGATAACTGGCCAATGACCATATGAAAGAATGCCCAAAGCCACTAATCATCAGGGGAATGCAAATTAAAACCACAGTGTGTTATCACCTTACCCCAGTTAGAATGGCTTTTATTAAAAAATCCAAAAACAACAGATGCTGGCATGGATACATAGAGAAAGGAACACTTATACACTGCTGGTAGGACTGCAAATTGGTACAGTCTCTATGGAAAATGGTATGGAGATTTCTCAAAGAACTAAATGTAGACCTACCATTTGATCCAGCAATCCCACTGCTGGGTATTTACCCAAAGAAAAGAAATCATTTTATCAGAAAGATACATTCACTTGAATGCTTATTGCAGCACAGTTCACAATTGCAAAGATGTGGAATCAACCCAAGTATCCATCAATTCATGAGTGGATTAACATATGTGGTACATGTATGCTATGGAGTACCATTCAGCCATCAAGAAAGGTTTTTGTTTTTGTT
The DNA here is from genome assembly GCF_000956105.1 of Propithecus coquereli. NCBI lineage: Eukaryota > Metazoa > Chordata > Mammalia > Primates > Indriidae > Propithecus > Propithecus coquereli. Next base: position 565,719 of record NW_012148374.1, on the reverse strand, counting down.
TCTATTTCAACTGAAAATTATGTTTTTGATTCTGCTTCATTCAGAATGAATAGTTATTTGCCATTGGTGGAAAACATGGATGGAAATTGAATATTATGGTTGATCATTTGGTGATCTCTACCAGGTGAATAATGGAGATCAAATCTTTACCACATAAAAGACGACAGAGAATCTGGTCTGTATTTATTTTTCTTTGTGTTTTCATTTATCTATTTGTGAGTTCACATTAATTAAGAATTTTGTGCCTGTTGGCAAGGAGACCAGTTCTTTCAGTTCCTGACTGGGTTTATCTTTTATCAGAGGCTGAAGTTGTAGCTCTGAAGTTATGAACTGTCTTCATGTCTCTGTTTCTGTCATTGAGGAAAGTCTTTTCCTTTCTTTAAGTGAGTATAAAGTATTTTTCTATCTCTGGAGTGCATTAATAAATTTAACTACTACATCTTTTAAATTATATGAGTTCTGTTCAGATTGATTTGCATAGAATATTTCCAAAATTCACAGAAATTAAGAGAATAGAATTTTTAATATAACAAAGTGCCTGACTAAAACATAAAATCATTCTTACTGAAACTGCTTTCACAGAAACATTTAATGAATCCAGATTCACTTAATTAAAGTGGACCTTTGAACAACTTAGAATGGTTTAATAATTTTGATTTAAGAATGTTTAATAAAAGCAGCTTTATGTCTTTTCTCTGCTTTATCATTGTTGAATATAGCATGAGTACCTTTTATTTTTATGATTTAAGCTTATTTTTTTTTTTATTTCAGGGTATTGTGAGGGTACAAACATTAGGGTTACACTTTATGTCTTTGCCTCACCCAAGTG
>NW_012148374.1:562513-562959 GCF_000956105.1 Propithecus coquereli | reverse complement strand
GCCCATGGAACTTTCTCCAAAACCGATCACATACTAGGCCACAAATCAGACCTCAACAAATTGAGAAAAATAGAAATTATACCGTGTACTTTCTCAGACCATAGTGGTATAAAATTAGAGTTCAATTCCAACAGAAATACTCGCCACCTCACAAAGTTATGAAAATTAAACAATCTATTGTTGACTAACTACTGAGTCAAGGAGGAAATACAGAGGGAAATCAAGAACTTCTTTGAACTAAATGGTAACGGAGAAACAAGCTATCAAAACCTGTGGAATACAGCAAAAGCATTCCTGAGAGGAAAACTAATAGCAATAAATGCTCATATCCAAAAAACAGAAAGTTTAGAGATTGATAACCTAATAAATAGAATCAAGGACTTGGAAAAGGAAGAGCAAACCAATTCCAATCCAAATAGAAGAAAAGAAATAACTAAGATCAAAGC
>NW_012148374.1:543533-561298 GCF_000956105.1 Propithecus coquereli | reverse complement strand
TAGTACCTTATTAGCATAAACATTACTTCTATAATTTTAGGCAACCCCCAAAATTGAGTAAATATTAAATGAAGTTAATCTATTAATAGTCTTTGGAAATCTGTTGAATCTCCCAGCAATTTAGAATACTAATAAATTGATTACTATTCATAATTTTAAATTTGTACATTTTGCTTCTTATTTATATGTGTTTTCAAGAGATCATACCTCTGGATCATGTTAATTAAAATACATACCCATTTTTCCATTTAAAAAAATGTAAATAAAAATATATATAGCAGTAAAAAATTGTGTTATATGTATTCAGAAATTTTGATAGTGTGCTAATATACTTACATATAACAGACATTTCTCAATTAACCACCACCAAGAATGTCTCTTAAATTGACATTATTGACATTCTTCTGGTTAAATGTTCTAATTAGTATAAACTGTTGAGATAATACTTGGAAAATGGTAATAGACAAGCACAAATGTGTATACAATACAACAAAATTTATTTTTTGTAAATCAAAGTATAAAGAGAATATTCTTACAGTGTTTTGTTCCGTGATATGAAGGAGGACAGTGGAAAGCCAGATCTGAATGGTCATGAGAATGCTTGCCAAGTGTGCAGAATCACTTGCCTTGCTTTATAATGTCTGCAAATACTGCAAGTGTAAAGGGGCAAAGAGTCGTGTAAATATTTTTCCCAAAGTTGGCTCAGTTTAATGTGCTTATTTAAAAAATGCTATGAAGCATTAACTGCCAAATATTAATGCCAAACTGGAATTTGGCTTTCTCCCTGTTAAAATGATAAACAATCATGTTTTACCTTCTGTGCAATCTGCCCAGATAGCAAGGAATCATAGCCTTCAAAAATAATTGCATCTTCATTGAGATGACTTTATCATGCCCTTCATTATTAAAAATAGAACAGTTTCTTTACATGTGGAAAAGCAATTTTAAGCTTCCTTAAAATTGCATTGTGCAAGCATGCAAGAGCCTATCTTAACCTAGTGGCCAAATATTTTGTGATACATCTTGATTTTGCTGTCCAAGATCAGCCCTTCCAGTTAGAACAAGTAGAAATTAAAAGGAATATTTTTATGCTTAAAACTACATTTTATATTTCTCAGAAAGCCCCTGGAAAATCATGGATGGATCTGTTCTTTCACTTTATAAAAAGAAACACCAGAAATAATTAGATTTGTTTTGCCCCATATTTTTAAATTAGCACAATCCAATTGGAAAAATTCTTAAGGAATTTGCCAAATCAGATAGGATGCTTAGACTACCCTAAATTAAGTTTGTAGAGCTAAAATATTATCAATAGAAATATTTAGGGAATTGAACACTTTATGAATGTCTGGGAGATTTGTCAATGACTTTGCATTCCATAATTGTTCTTACCCTCATGGAAAACACTGATCAAATTCTAGGAAATAGTTATATACTGTACTTTAATAAAACATTTTCTTTTTTTCCCTTGTGATATTATTGGTGATGATAAATGGACCACAGTCATTCAGTATTATTATCAAACAGGTTTTTGCTTCCCTCTGATGGTTGCCTCAGGCTCTGCCATAAGCTACAGGCAGGCCAGAATTTATATATTCAACAATCAAAGGACAATCAGAGTACCTCATAATATAAGGGACTATATCATGTATCTTGAAGTACTGATAATTCCAAAACTAGACCGTTGAATACAGGCTTCCAAGGTGACGTTGCTTACGCAACCCTCAGACTGTATCAGTTGAGTCATTACATATGGAGTCAGTGTATACTGATTTTTTTAAAGTCTAGAAGTGAATGGACTCCATGAAAGCACACTGTTGATCCATAATCAAGCAAAAAAAGATTTAATTACCCAGGACTAAACCAAAGATGAATGGAATTTAATTGTGGTTATTTGCTCGAAATACTGTTGATAATGTTTTCAATGCTTTATTCTCAAGAATACATGAAGAAGCTGCTACTGCTAACTCTCAATTAATAGACTATGTTTTTTAAACTGAAATAAAACATTTTCAGTGGTATCTGACTGTCACTGAATCCCCCTTGCTCCTCTCACCTTTATCCATAATTCAGAAACAAACACCTTTTCTGAAGCTCCTTATATTTTATGGCAATAGAGTCATTTGTATCCTTTCAATAAAAATCTGTCTTCCTGTTTACCAGTACATAATTGGATAAACTGATTGTGTAACACAGTCCATAATGGAAGTGTCACATTTGAGAATGATTCTGATTTAATTAGGCCTGGAAAGTCCACTATTAAACAATAAGAATTGACTACATACGTGGAGCTGGTTTTTTCAGCTCATATTCACTAAGGATTTTGTGAAACGTGTTGTCACGTGGCAGACGGAAATGTCACTATGTTGGCTCAAACTACTCCAGCCTCACACCTGGTTTGCATGGTCCCATTTTCACAATTGCTACAAGAGGTTATTAACTGGCAGGTAAGGAACATTAATACATTTGAGAGAACTCAAGAAAAGAAGAATTATCCAAATTTATGAGTACTGCAGGTAAAATCTGGCACAGAAAGTTTCTTGAGATTGGTTTCTTGGCTTCAGAATAGAATAGGAAATTAACAGAGGCTTTCCCAAGTCCAATCTGACATTCAGTATCAAAATTTTCAGACAGAAATTAATTCTCTGGCATTTAAACTTGCTCAATATTGAATGGCTCTGGGTTTATACAGCAAACTCAAGAAACCCTGTATGGTTAATTAATGTTCTCCTAACAGTTACGTAAATAATCAGGTCAAGCATTTTTGTGACTAAGAGTAATCTTCAGAGATTACTAATGATCACAAAGTGAGATAAAGTCCAAAAAGTATCTGAAACTTAGGTAACGCAAAAGGGTATCTTTCTCAGTGTTATATATTGAAAGGAAAATCGGGGATTATCTAGAAGAATGACTATGATTATTTACTGCTGATTTAACAGTCCCATATTTAATAACACAACATACTAATTTATAGATTTTTTCCTCCAGTAAAAATTCAATATTTTTTCCTGTCAGGTGGAACAGATAATCCCAATGCTTATAGATTATAGCTTTGTTGGACTTTAACCAGTTTTGTATCTAATGGAGCAGTCATACTGTAACAGGTTTTCATTTATGCATTAAACTGTGTATCTCACTTTGTCCTTCATTATTTAATTAGTTAAAATGTTGACATGGGTCCATTTGTTGAGACACATGTTTCTTAATATTTTGAAAATTATAGTTATATATATGGAACTAGAAAAAAAGGAGGAAAGGTTTATTAAAAAGTCCTAAATCATACCAACTCCCCACCATTATCTATTAGTGGAATGTGATTTTAAATTTATCCAGCTTTATGTCTCTGCTAGACATATAATGAAGGTACTCAAAGCAAAGATAAGTACTTCTGGAAAATTTCCTATTTAAACAAGTTTGGAGAGAATAATTTTGGTGGAAAACAATTTGTCTAATAAATGTTCTAATTCATATTGTATGACTTGACATATTTCCAAGTTATTTATATTTAAGTTAAATTTTTCTCCTTTGTGCTTGAAAGCAATGGGCTTATTCTCTAGAATTTTGGTTTTCTTGAGATACTTGGAAAATATTTGAAACTTGAAAACTGCCATACAAATGTAAGTTATTATTATTTTATATTATCCTACCAAATTGGTAACTAAAAGCTTTTTCCATAGTAATATGCTTTGTCTGGTTTTCTATTACTTGTTGGTATGGTGGTGTTATACACGCTCAGAATTCAGCTACTATGAATGCCTGTAACTAATGCCAACTCTGTTTGCAGATACCCAGTAAAGAAGTTTTCAACTAATCCCCAAAGGCTTTTATTTTTGGAATGAAGGGAACTCGTCTCATAGTTAGTCCTTGAGTTTTCTGAAGAATTGCTGTAAAAAGATCAATCATTTCCTCTTTTACGAATTCCATCTTTTGTCCTTGTCATTTTCATCTTGCATCATAAATTTTGACTGTCTCTACAGTGATATTATGGACATATTTGAAACACGGACTTGAGGCGGGGGGACCAAGGGCAACATATGTAACCTAAACATCTGTACCCCCATAATATGCTGAAATAAAAGAAAAAAAATGCCAAAGACATGCATATGAGGATAGTCAATTTCATTTTAACAATAAAATATTTATACTCATATTGAGATTGGGCAATGGCAAAACATTATTAATTCAATACACTCAATGATCACTAACTCCCTAATTCCAACATCACTTTTTAAAATATGAAGCTAAAGTTAAAGGATATCTTTTAAAATCACAAAGAGCCTTATTCTTATGCTTTATTTAGCATAATATCCCTTTTGAATTCATTTTCCTTTTATGGAGATGAATCCCTGGAATGTTATAATTCCAGGATATTTCTTTTCTACTCTTTGTGAGAACACAAGACTTTGTATTTTAACAGTTATTTATATACAATTGTTAAAATTTTAAACTGAGCCTTCCATCAAATAATAACAACAAAAAAGAAAAAACTACTTTTTAGTAATGTTGACAATGGCCTGCCTGTAAAATATCGTAAAAGTATGCCTATAGGGATATTATTAACACAGTGATTTATTCTTATAAAAACTGATACATTAGAATAAAAAATGTTATTAAAAATGTGGATTTTTTTGCAAATTTGCTCTAACAAAACTGTACTTTTTATTAATAATGAGAACCTCATGATTACAAGAAGGCAATGATACTTCCTTTATGTTTTACAAAGGCATTGATTTACTGTCTAAATGAGTCTAACACTCATATTCTAAGGACAATGAAGCAAGTTATTTTGAGTGTAATTTTCATAACAACATAGAATATCTCAGCACCATAATTTAATAAAATGTAGTATTTGAACCAATCTGTTGGCAATCAGAGAAGACAGGAAACCTGCTGATACATATGAGTGCTCTAACTTAAGGGGTTGGCAACCTTTAACACTTGTACAGATGGTGACATGCTACGACATTTGGACTGGCAACCAGCCTCTGGCAGTTGTTCAACCCCCTCTGTCTTTACTACTATTTAGAGTTACTGCTACTACTCCTGGCCACTGACATAGGTACAATCAGTATCAATCTTGGATCTACCAAAGTTACTTTGACCTTCAGTTCACTCTACCCCATCTGCTCTATGATAGCAAATAAAATAGTAGAAGATGTTATCCTGAGGAAGGTGGTTTTTAAAAGTATTTTTATTCTGCTTTAAATTCTTATACTATCTGAGACATAAGAACTTCAGTGTTCCATTGAGCAGTATTTTCATCAAGTGGTTATCCCGCCAAAGTACAACAATCACATGATGAGGAATTCATTATGTTCTGTGGCAGTACAGTCTATTGTTTTATAGCAGAAGGCAAGAGGAAGGAAAGGAGTTGAAGCTGGGCTTTAGGGCTCCACAAGTCTTGGCCATGGTGATGTGGATGAAAACTTTAGCAGCTGAAAATGTTATAAAGTAGTTCATTGCAAACATTAAACAGAATAAAAAGAGAATAATGATTTATGCATTATTACAACAAGGTCATTTATAATATTCCTTGCATTCATTAACCTATAAAAGACGAACAAATGTGATAACAGCAGAATTAAAGTCTCATTATGTACTCTCTAGCGTCTGGTATGTGTGACACATTTGTTTCTTTCCATTGTCACTTCCTCCAAGCTAGTCCAAATCTTCATAGTCTTTTTTCTGTGCAATCACAATAATATTTCTACTTGTTGCACCACTTACTCTTTTCATTGTTAAACAAACAAAATTTTTCATAAATAAGTCCTGAATGAGATTAAAAAGTCATTAATTTCACACAGAACTATACTTTAAAAGAAGAAAAAAAAGAGTCTCCTCGGCCGGGCGCGGTGGCTCACGCCTGTAATCCTAGCACTCTGGGAGGCTGAGGCCAAGACCAGCCTGAGCAAGAGCGAGACCCCGTGTCTACTAAAAATAGAAAGAAATTAATTGGACAACTAAAAATATATAGAAAAAATTAGCCGGGCATGGTGGCACATGCCTGTAGTCCCAGCTACTCGGGAGGCTGAGGCAGAAGGATAGCTTGAGCCCAGGAGTGTGAGGTTGCTGTGAGCTAGACTGACACCACGGCACTCACTCTAGCCAGGACAACAGAGTGAGACTCTGTCTCCAAAAAAAAAAAAAAGAGTCTCCTGCTAGAAAGAGCTAACGGATCCAATGCTCCTTACACCTCTAGTTATTACAAGGCAGTCAACAATTCTGATGTAATATAGTTTGGGTTTTTAAAAACTTATTTCTGAGCAAAAGATTTCATATTCGATTGCAAAATATAAGAGCACTCAAACTTTATGCTGGTTTCAAGAAACAAGGCTTTAAGAGTGCTTCTTAAAAAGTTATGGTTCTTATCATTTGTTAAGTGTTTTAGACTTTTTTATAATTTAAGGTTTGTTTTTGGAAGATCCCATAGTCCTGAGTTTATCTTGAAATGTAGGCCTTTATAAATACAAACCTTTCTCTTTTCAGAAATACGAAAACCTTATAGGTTGAGAAACTTTAGATGTGTTTATTGTAGCCTATAACTAGATAGAAGACAAAATGTCCTTTTTTTAAAATCTCTGATCCATTCTATGTCCAGAAGCGGGAACAATATTATGGAATGTGAGCAGAATCATTATTCTCATTAAAACATGGCAATGCAGTTTTTGTGCACTGCACACATGTTCCTTACCATCCTCTACAGCAGAATTATATAGAATCTGGTCCTTTTACTTTTCCAACCTTAACTCATAATGCAAACTGAAATCTAAACTAAAGCCACATAGTTTACAAAGATGAAATTAAGTCTAGCTTCATAAACATGATTTTACCATCCAGGGAATTTTTCCCAGGAAGAGAGATAACCTTATTGTTTGTTACAAAAACTTCCAGAACTGAAAAATAATTTACTCAACTTGTTTTCATCAGGGTAAATGATCTCTTTGTCAGAATGATAGGTTATTCAACTGGATGCATCAGACTGTTTATTCTTGAAGTTCATTTCAAACCTTCAATTCTGTTTCCACTAACCCTAATTCTATATGTTATGCATGAAATTTGCCCATGATAATCAGTCCTCCCATATGGAAAGTTCTGCCTTAATTCAGGACCTAACAATCTCAAACATATTTGGCCCTTAACTTCCCCCTTCAGAAGTGCTACTAAGAGTTTGTCAAGGTAGTCTCTCTTAATGCAGTAATTAATCAATAACCCTTGACTTAACAGGTTATTTTGGTGATCATTTAGAAGTTTGCTCTATAATCTGTAGTCATAATATTCTTCATTCTGTTCTCTCTCTCTCTCCATGGGTCTAAATTAGTCCCTTTCTTCAGAAGTCTATTAAATAGTCCCCCCTAAGAGATTCTCCTCTCACTCCATCTACATAAGACTTGTATGTTCCTTCTTTTTCTCTATTACAGTCCTCTGTCCATTACCTTTATACATTTTCATAATTTAAAATGATATACTTGTATTTGCTTATCAAATTATTTATTCCTTATTTTCCTCCACTAGAGGTATTTGTCAGGAGTGTGGAGAGTACTAGGCTATTCTCAATAAATACAACCTGAATGAATGCATGAAAAAAGATACAAACAAACAAAATTAATTGTACTAGACACTGAATATATAAGATCAAATGAGTAATAGTCTTTATTTAAATACTTTTTGGGGGGTCCAATAAATAAAATATAGAGTTTTAATATCGTTTTTAGTTTTTGCAGACAGATGCTCCAAAAGTAATGCAGACTAGAACAATAATTCCTGGTGATATGAGGATATAAATTTGACACATCACCTCTAGTTAGGAAAGAATGGTGTGAATGTCTTGAATGATTGGGAAAGGGAGGATATTAGCCAGAAGAAACCAAGTAATCCAGCATGTTGAGGGAGTCTGACTGGACTATCATGCTTTCAAGGAAGAAAAAATAGACTACAGGTTGTGAATCCTTTATCCTAAATGTTTGGGACCAGAACTGTTTCAGATGATGGATTTTGCCAGATTTTGGAATATTTGCATATACAGAATGAGGTATTTTAGGGAAGGGACCCAAGAGTAAATACAAAATTCATGTATGTTTCTTATATACCTTATATACACAAGCTGAAGATAATTTTAGATAATATCTTTTAATAATTTTGTGCATGAAACAAAATTTGTGTCATTGAACCACCAGAAAGCAAAGGTGTCACTATCTCAGCCACTATGTGGATGATCTGCAGTCACTTGGCATTGCCATCATTCCTGACTCTGAAGTTCCATTCTTCCGATTAGCAATCTTTATTTTATACTTATTCATACATAAGTGATTAGTTAAAAAATATGATATACTATTAATGTAATGAAAAAATAATATGTTCAGGGTAACAAAGCAGCATGGTAACATCACAATATCTGTATCCGCTGTTAAACAAGACCAACAACAAACAATGGCAGGCTTTCAGTCTCTGCCTATGATGCTGTGCTTTGATTAAAAGGTTACTGTACACTGCATTTTTTTTTTAGGTGAAAAGAAACATCAGAAACAGTGGAGTTACCATGAAGTGGGTCCTCTAGGGATGAGGAGGGGTTCTGCTGCGGAACCTTTTTAAATGTTTCCTCCAGAGTCATCTGCCTCATTAAAAACTGCTTTTTGTGCTAGAAGTCCTTCTTTGTCTTTATAAACTGACATAATTATGAATGCATGCTGCTCTAGTCCTTCAGTAAATTTATCATACATTCTCACCATGTCATCTGTAGGCAGTTTTTCTGCAGTGTTAGTAACATCATCTTTATCCTCACGCAGGTGCTCAAAAGTGTTGGATATTGGAGCATTTAGGATTTTGAATTTTTGAATTAGGGATGTTCAGCCTGTAATATTAACTAAATATTAAACACTGAGTGAAAAAATTTTACTGTCAAGCATGGAACCTAATCCAGCACAGCACACAGTGAGGTTCTCAGGGATAAGTTTGAAGGACAAGTTGTTGTACATGGCCAGACTTTCACAACCAAAAGTCTGTGAACTATCTCTGTCCCATATTAGGAAAGTGAAGTCTGTGATTGATGTTGACTGGGTGGTGATATATGGGTGGCTTGACACTGGCCTGTTAGTTATCTACTATTGCATAAATATTATTCCAAAATTTAGTAACTTAAAGCAACAAATGTCTATTAACTTGCACAATTTCGACAAGTCAGGATTTCAGGAGTGACTCAGCTTGAGTTACTTGTGGGGTTCTCTCGTGATGTCTTTCAGGGCTGCATAAAGGTTTGACTAAGACTGGAAGCTCTTCTTTCAAGATATATGTAAATATGTACACATATAAATATACATATATGCTTACACATGTAAAATCAACCAAATAGCATTTATTTGACCAGTGGTTTGTTGGAAAAGTCTCAGTTTACATCAAACCTCCAAAAATGTTATCAACTCATAAAGCCTAAGGAGGAGCTAGTTAGTTCTGGAGAGTTTTCTGTGAAGAACTGTGCTAATCTGTTAGTTTTCTGGAGTACTCTGTAGGAGGATTTGCCAAGAAAAAACACAAGGGGCAATACTTCTAGTACTCAGGCAATTTGAATCCTAAGAGAAAGATTTCTGACAAACCAGAAAGTGGCTGCTGTGAATGTCATCCTGCTCAAGGCACCTGCCAATTATGTGTAATCTTCCACTACAGGTGATCTAGCTTCATATATTTTGAAATGTATTGTTTCAGCTTCAATTTGTTTAAGGAAGAAAGGTACATCCAGTCTCTATTATTTCAACATGGTCAGAATCACAAATGTATAGTATATATTTGATTGACCAGAGTCTTTTTGTTTTGAGACAGAGTCTCGCTCTGTTGCCTGAGCTAGAGTATAGTGGCATCAGCCTAACTCACAGCAACCTCAAACTCCTGGGCTCAAGCAATCCTCCTGTCTCAGCCTCCAGAGTAGCTGGGACTACAGGCACGCACCACCATGTCCGGCTAATTTTTTCTATTTTTAGTAGAGATGGGGTCTCACTCTTGCTCAGGCTGGTCTTGATCACCTGAGCTCAATGATCCTCCTGCGTTGGCCTCTCAGAATGCTAGGATTACAGGCCTGAGCCACTGCACCTGGCTCAACCAGCATCTTTAAATGTGAGTTGCTTTAATAACTATAAGATAAAAAATCATTTCATCTGTTTAAGGCAACTTGTATTTATATTTCTATACTTTGTGAATTCTTTTTCTTTGCCACTTTTAAACATTTTGGTTTTGAATATGCAGGTTAAAGGAGATTAATGGAGATACTTCAAATCTTTGTAAGCTTTAAATCCAGTACAAAACTAAATAAAATCACATATTCACTACTTGCCTGTAGAAGCCTGCTAGTGTGTAATGATCTTTGCTAGTAAATGAACTTTCAGGTATTGAGATATATATTACATTATAGGCAACAAGTTATAAAAAAAGGAATAAAAAACAACATGAATTAATGTAAACAAATAATTTGCAATAATGGATTGCTTTTTCGAGATTGTATAATTATTAACTATGGAAAAGGAGTAAAGAGTATCCACATGTTCAACATATGCCATATAAAATGAACTACAAAATACGAGAATTAATTTTCATTCCCCAATTTCCGATTTATATGTTGAGATTTAGAATAAAGGTAGAAATTAGGACTTCATTCAATGCATTTTTTATTAGTCTGTCTCTATTTATCTACTTTTATAATTTTTATTTCAAAATATTGGAGGGTACCAGTGTTCTTGTTACATGAATGAATTGTATAATGCTGAAATCAGGGTTTTTAGTGTGCCCATCACCAGAATAGTGTACATTGTTACCAACAGTAAGTTTTTATCCCTCACCCCCACCCCTGAATCCTATGAGAATATTATTTTTTATGTTTTGAATAGCTTACCACAAATAAAACATAAATTGTAATATTCTCATAAGGTTCAAGTTTATTTAATTTTTGAAGCTTTTAACTGAGATATAAGGAACTAGAAGGTCTTCTGGTTCCTGGTGTGGCATGTAGGGAGCTTGGAAGTTGTCATTCCATCCCAATAACAAGTAAAAAACTAAACAAACTAGAAATAAACAGCTCTCCTTAGACACCTCAGAGAATTGAGGGCACAGGGCAAACCACTGTCCCCAAGATTATGGAAACAGACAGATGGATACAACTTTTTAGAACAATAACCCATGAGCAGAAATGTCCACAGAAACCAGTATCCGAGAGGAAAACAAAAATTGTCATTATCAAATTAATGGAGGCTCAGTATGGATAGGTTTGAGCATTAGAAACCTAGGGTGCCTGTCTTAGGTGGGGTCTTCACAATTTTCTGAGTTTTACTTTCAGGAGTCTAACCAGATTCTCACAATGGAGATAGGAAAAAAATCCCTCTGAACTTCCAGCAGGGGAAGAGGAAAGGTAGCTATTTTGAAATATATCAGAAAATTCAGTTCTTGTTAACAAGGTCTGTCCTCAAGAGACACTATTTTAATAGACTAAACTACTGGGGTTTTATCAGAGCCAAATTAACCTGGGGAAAGGGGAATATCCAACTTCAGCCACTCTAGAAGCCATTCTGTTCACCAAAGGGTAGAGGGAACTGAGAAGTGCTTGCGTAGGTCACAGCCAAGGGGCGCATACTCACTAAAACAGTGAGACAATCTAAGATTGTAGAATACTGCCTTCCCCTCACACCTTACCATCACATAACTAAAGTCCCATTTACCTCAGTGCCTTTTACCCAGCATAGTAAGTCTAGCTTTCAACAAAAAATTACCGTATATTAAATCTTATTTTCAACAAAAAATTACAAAACACACTAAAAGGTGAAAAATACAATTTAAAGAGACAGAGCAAGATCAGAACCAGACTCAGATATGGCAGGGAATGATGGAATTATCACATTGGGAATTTAAAACAACTATGATTAATATGCTAAGAGCTCCAATGGTATAAGTAGACAACAGGCAAGAAAGATGAAAATTTTTAAGAAAAATTTTCTTAAAGTAATAGAAATCAAATAGGAAAATAGAAATAAAAGATATCTTTGATGGATTCATTTGTAGACTGGACATAGCTGAGGAAAGAATTAGTGAGCTTAAGTATATGTGAAAAGAAATATCCAAAACTGAAAATCAAAGAGAAAAAAGATAAAAAATGAAAAAGACTAGGCTATCAAAAAACAATGTAAAACTACAACAGATATAAATTTTGCATGATAAGAATACCAGAAGAAGAATGTAGAGAAAAAGAAACAGATGAGACATTTGAAGCAACAATGATTGAAAATTTTTCACATATTAATGTCAGTTAACAAACCATAGACACAGGAAGCTCAGAGAACACCACACAGGATAAATGCTAAAAATATACATTTAGGCACATTATATAAAAACTGCAGTAACACAAAGATAAAGAAAAAAATTACAAAAAAAAAATGCCAGGGGAAAACAACTTACCTATATAAGAGCAGGGATAAGAATTATACCTGACTTCTCCTCAAAAACCATGCAAGCAAGAACAGAGTGGAGTGAAATATTTAAAGTGGAGGGGTGTGGGAGAGGAACACCTATAGTTCTATATTCTGTAACATTATCATTCTAATGTGAAGGGGATATAAAGATTTTCTCAGACAAGCAAAAACTGAGGAAATTTGTTGCCAGTAGATTTTCCTTGCTAGAAACGTCAAAAGGTGTTCATCAGAGAGAAGGAAAAGTGATATAGGTCAGAAACTCAGATCTACATAAAGGAAGAGCATTAGAGAAAAACTAAGTGAAAGTAAATAAAACTTCTATTCTTCATATTCTGAATTGATCTAACAGACAACAGGTTTTTTTCAAAGTAATAATAGAAACAACGTATTCAATGATTATAGCTTCTGCATATGTGAAATGAATGACAGCAATGATACAAGGGAATGGAGGGAGGGATTTGAATACTTTGCTATCATAAGGTGCTTGCACTACCTGTGAAGCACTATAGTTTGGGAAGCGGACTTGTATTATTTGTAAATATATATTGCAAGCTCTAGAGCAACCATTAAAAAGAGTTTATAAAAGTATAATTGATATATTAAGGAAAGGAGGAAAAATAGAATTATAGAAAATGTTCAATTAAAACCATGAAAGGTAGAAAAGGTGAAAGACAAAAATAGGAATGAATTATAAGGGCAATGAATAAAAACCAGAAACGCATATGGTAGATATTCATCAAACTATAAATAATCACTTTAAATGTCAATGGTCTAAATATTCCATTTAAAAAGCAGATATTGTCAGAGTGCACCAAAAATTGAGACCCAACTAAAAGTTGTGTACAACAAGCCCACTTTAAATATGAAGGCACATATAGATTCCTAACACAAAGAATGATAAATGCTTGAGGTGATGGATATCCCAATCACCCTGATTTTATTAATTACACATTGTATGCCTGTATCAAAACATCACAAGTACCCTATAAATACATACAAATATTATAAACCCATAATAATTACAAATTGAAAAATCTAAAAATTAAATGGATGGAGAAAGATATGCCATGCTAACATTAAAAGAAAGTTGGAGCAACTATATTAATTTCAGACAGAGAGACTTCAGAGAAAGGAAAATCATCAGTGACAAAGAGGGACATTACATAATGATAAAGGGGTCAAGTTTCCAGGAAAATTTTGAAAACCTTAATGTGTATGTACCTAACAACAGAGCATGAAAATACATGAGACAAAAACTAATAGAACTTCAATGCGAACTAGATGAATCCACTATTATAGTTGGCGACTTTAACACCACTTCATCAGAAATAGATGGATCTAGCAGACAGAAAAATCAGTAAGGACATTGTTGAACTCAACAGCATATTGATCAATTGGATATAATTTACATTTATAGGCTGCTTTATCCACCAGAGAAAAATACGTATTCTTCCAAAACTCACACTAAACCTTTGCTAAGAGAGATCACATTCTGGGCCAAAAAACACACCTCAACAAATTTTAAATAAACAGATACACAATGCATGCTCTCAGAAAACCATGGCATTAAACTGGAAATAAATAACTGTAAATAGCTGGAAATACTTGGAAATTAATAGTACACTTCTAAATACATGTATGTCTAAGAAGGAAAAGAAAACCAACAGAGAAAGTCAAGTACACTAAAATCTGGTTCTTTGAATAGATCAATTATCAATAAGCCTCTGGCCAGTATAGCTAAGAAAAAAAAGAGAGAAGGCACATATCAGAAACAAAAACATGTACATTACTACAGATTCCATGGACATTAAAAGGATAATAAAGAATATTATGAACAACTATATGCCCACCAATTTGATACCTAAGATAAAATGGATTGATTGCTTGAAAGTTACAATCTGCCAAAACTCACACAAAAGAAATAGATAGTCTAAATGGCCCTATATCTATTAAATTGAATTAATAAATAATAGCCTTACAAAACAGAAAGAACCAGGCCAAGGTGGTTCTCTGATGAAGTCTACCAAATATTTACAGAAGAAATTATACCAATTCTCTATAATCTCTTCCAGAAGATTAAAAAAAAAATAAGCAGATGGAATATTTCCTAACTCATTCTATAAATTAAGAATTAATCTAACACCTAAACTAGACAAGATAAAAAAAGAAAACTACAGACCAATATCCCTCATGAATAGATGTATATATCCTCAAGACAGTGTGAAATTGCCAATAATCAAATTAATTAATAGAACACAATAGAGAGCCCAGAAATAGATTTACACAAATATAGCTAACTGATCTTTGACAAAGGAGCAAAGGCAAAATAGTAGAGAAAAATAGTCTTTTCAGCAAATAGTGCTAGAACAACTGGACATCCACATACAAAAAAAATAAATAAAGTAAACCCAGAGATATTACATCCTTCACAAAAATTAACTTAAAATACATCATAGACATAAATATAAAATGCAAAATTATAAAACTCCTAGAGGATAATATAGGTAGAAATCTAGATGACCTTGTGTTTGGTGATGAATTTTTAGAAACAACACCAAAGCACCATTCATGAAAGAAATAATTGATAAGTTAGACTTCATTAAAATTAAAAACTTCTGCTCAGTGAAAGACACTGTAAAGAGAATGAGAGTACAAGCCACAGACTTGGAGAAAATCTTTGCAAGACATATCTGATAAAGAACTATTATCCAAAATTTACAAGGAACTCTTAAAATTCAAATATAAGAAAACAAATTGATTAAAAAATGGGCAAAAGATCTGAACAGACATTTCATCAAACATGATATATGAATGGCAAATAAACACATGAAAAGATGCTCAACATCAGACATCATCAAAAAATTGTAAATTAAAACAATGAGATACTACTACATACCTATTAGGATGGCAAAAATACAAAACACTGACGGCACCAAATGCTGGAGTAAAAAGTAGAGCAACAGGAACTCTCATTCATTTCTGGTGGCAATGCAAACCAGTACAGCATGTTGTAAGATAGTCTAACAGTTTCTTATAATACTAAACGTATTTTTACCATACAATCCAGCAATCATACTCCATGTTATTTACTCAAATGAGTTGAAAACTTATGGTCCACACAAAAACCTGCACATGGATGTTTATGGCAGTGTTATACATAATTGCCCAAACTAGGAAGCAGCCAAGATGTACTTTAGCTGGTGAATGAGAAGATAAACTGGGGTACATCCAGGCAATGAGATATTCAGTGTTAAAAATGCATGAAAAGACATGGAGAAAGTTTAAATGTATATCAATAAATGAATGAAACCAATCTGAAAAAGGTACAAAATATAACATTCCAACTCTATGACACTCTGGAGAAGGGAAAACTATGGTGACATTGAAAAGATCAGTGGTTACCAGGCAATAGGGGATGAGGAGGAATGAACAAGGAGAACACAGAGGATTTTTAGGGTATTGAGACTATTCTGTATGTTACTAAAATGATGGATGTATGTCAAAACTTATATATTGCACAGCACCAAGAGCGAACCCTAATGTAAACTATGGACTTCAGGTGATAATGATGTGTCGATATAGGTTCATCAGTTGTAACACATGTACCACTTTGGGGGGAGGATGTTGATAGTGGGGAAAACTGTACCTATATGAAGGCTGAGGGTTCATACAAACTCTTTGTACCTTTGTCCTAATTTTTCTGTGAACCTAAAATTGCTCTAAAAATACAGTGTATTTAAAAAATAGAAATTACACAAAGAAATTTTGGAGTATATCTCTAGAATGTCTTTGAATAATCAGAGATTTCTCACACTCTGTTCTAACACACTAATCTCTCTAACAAATTTTCACTCGGTCACAAGTGATTTGTTCAATTATTATAATAACCAACAATTGTATTTCTGAGTTATTTCCTTCCTTAAATTTTGAAGTGAATTAAAGATTACTCTGTTATTAATATAACCTAAATTGAATATTCAAAATCTAACATTATGACATATATACTTGATAGATAAAGGTAAGTATAAAGTTATGGTTAGTGAATAAAATTCTATATAACTGAAGTTCTATTAATAATTCAGTGATTAAGAATTATTAAATATTTCTTAATTCTTCACAAATATACAGGTTGTGAGAAATATTGCAGGTGTTCATCACAAATAACTATGTTGCCCTCCTATGGACAACATAGGTGGACAGGTAGAAGACTCCATTTTTTAGGCATTCTGAAGTTAGGTGGGAAAAGTTAGGTGAGTCTAATTCTAGCCAATAGGCTTTGTATAGAAAAAGATGTGAGTCACTTGTGCCCAGAAGCGTAGAAGAGTCATAGAACCATCCCTTACCTGCCATTACCCCCACCATAGGATGGATGGGTAGAGGCTGGTGTAGGTCCCCTCAGCCTGCGTTGCATAGTCACAGTATGGATAACAGTTGTCTGGATCTGCAGTGGACTTTACTGAATTTCAGCAAGGTATAAACCTTTGTTGTATTAAGTCACTGAGATTTGTGGATTGGGGGCTATCTCATCATAATACAGACTATCTTGATTAATATCAGAAGTTGAACTTCTTCACAATCTTGATGCATGCACATGTGTGTATCTGTGTGTTGTGTATATGAATGAGTATTTTTAGTGCAGAAAAAAGGCATCGCATCAGAACTAGAATGTCATGAAGTTGGCATATTTAAAGATCATATATTCTATTATAAAATGCATCAATCATGGGCTAAAAAACTCACTTCATATGAGTTAAAAGGAAAAATAAAAAAGAAACAAGAGACGGATTTTAGTCATAGCTTAAATTAAACTTTCGAGATTTTACAACTCATTTATGTGAGAAGGATGAGTAAAATAATACTGACAAATGTTTGAGCAAAATAATTCATGGGTTGTGCCTACACAATGTCATAATATACAAGTCATACACACTAATGTTAGAGGGAAATATATTTAAAAGATATTATTATGTAATAACAGCGAAATATGACTTTGGGTGTAATTATCAGTTTTTTTTCTCTGTCATTACTGTTCCACTTCTGTCCTTACAAATCCTTTGGGGCTTTTAGAGAAAAGATGTTGTTGCTTTTAAAATTAACAAATACATTAAAAATATAAAATAGCTATTTTTCAATTAATACCATATATAAATTTCTAGACTCAAATAAAATAATAAGAAGAGATGGGTAATTTATTAGCAATCATCATTAAGACCTGGAATTCATACTTTTATAGTAGCTCTTTAACCACCAAAGACACAATTTCACTCCCATGTTTAAAAGCATATTATGGTTTACAACTATAGTCATTATATTTCAAAGAAATTC
>NW_012148374.1:538835-542983 GCF_000956105.1 Propithecus coquereli | reverse complement strand
AAAACAAATCAAGTAACAAAAACATTTGTACCCCCGTAGCATTCTGAAACTTAAAAAAAAAGAAGTTCTTAATTTGGATGTTGTAAAATTTATCAACTATTTATTTTATATAGTTTTTGGTCTCTCTTTCCATGGAGACAAGGTCAGGTACCATAAATATTTTGTTCACCACTGAAAACATGGCAACTACTATAGTAACTAACATAATATATGAGGTAAATTTAACAAATGACCATTACATTTCTTTAAGTAGCCAGTCCTCTTAAAACAACCTAAAAAACTGATGTTTATTTACCTTCTATTAATAACATCTAAAAATTTTGTAAAACTGATATCAAAACTTTATCTTCATGACACTTAAAAGCATTGTTACACTGTATTTTCTTGTACATATTTTGTTATTTTATTTTATTAGTTTATTTTTTATAAGTTTAAATGTTCTTTTTAAATATTGGAATTTTAAACTAACATAAAATGATCAATATTTTAGATCCATCTAATTGTGTCAAGCAAGGCTTAGTGTAGAAAACACACTACTTCTTTCAAATAGAAAGTATTATAGTTTAACAGGTAAACACCCTTTTAGGATGGGTCTTTCAAAATGACCTCAAAACCTTTAAGTGCTGATCTTAGAAACCTCTTTTCACTGAGGCTGCTAGCATGGCTATTTCTGAAGAAAAAAGTTATACCTGAAGAAAAAAGCACTACTATTATAACTTCCTTTAACAGCCAGTAAATTAGAAAATAGACATTCAAAGCTACTCTCCAGGAATTAATTAGTCAGATCAAGCAAATACCACTGGCACTCATGGAAAACAGACATGGAAATATTACTGCAAAAAAAAAAAGCCTCTTGTTTGCCACACATTGTTCACCCAAAGCAAAAACCAAGATCAGCAAGAAAATGCACAATATTTCATTTTCAAACTTTATATAAAGGGAGACTATAATTTTCATTCAGAACCCTTGCGGCAAAGAGTTCAGAAAAATACTGTTATGTAGTTTTTAATTTTTTTCAGGTAGTAATAGTGTAGAATAGAGATAGAACAAGCCAATCAATAATAAATACCTGGTAATGTCTATCCCATATTATTCTATTCCAACTTACATCACAAACTGCAACAATGGCAACAAACTAAATTTGATATATGCTGCTCCAAAATTGAAGAGGCTTAGCAAGTATTGTGTTTCTTTCATACAGAATACCAACATAACAGAGTAGCTGTCTTTCATTCACACCAAAGGCTATTTTTCAACATATTTTTTTAAAAAGTTTCACTGAAGTGGCAGTATTCAAAATTTTCATTGATTTATTTCTTACTCTCTGCTGTGAACATATCTTTCCAAATACCTTGCGACTTGCTAATTTCTGTATATGATTATGACAAAGTAAGAGAGTTGGAATAGCCCCAACATAAGAAAATGCAAAATAAAAAAATATTAAAAATTAATATTGGGAGATGTACTTCCACTCCCATGAAGTAAAAGAAAGTTTCATTTGAAGAAAAAGGCATTATCCAGATTGACAACTTAAATATTTGACTGTAATGGTTTGTGGCAATAAAGTCACACCTGGAACAACAGATTTAATTAAATTTAATATCTGATTAAGTTTATAATATTCTATAAAACCCATCCATCTACTAAACAAGCCAAACATACCTGTTAAATAGAAATGCAAGAGGATTTACATCACTGTGACTGTTAAGACTTTGATAATTCCTTTACAAATACAGCATTTCTTTTAAACTGTGCATATATGTGGAGAGGTGTCCCAAAGTGATTCAGTTGACCCTGTTTCCCGTGATAGCTCTTACACAATGAGTAAGGAAATTAACGAAGAAATTTTACCAGTAACTGAGTATGTCCATGCCAACCAGGCATTCAAGAATTAGGAAGATAATCATAGCATGGTTATGCAGAACCACTGAGCTCATTGTGAAGTGGGTTTGAGATAAATTTCTACTAAAAATTTCATTTCTAGAACAGCAGTGTAAGATGCTTCCCAGTGAAACAGCTGTAACATGTAAAAATTATGTAGAAAACAACCATTTACAGTCTCTGAAAATTTTCCTAAAGTCATAAAACAAATGAAGAAACATTTGTTCAAGAAAATTAGCATAAATCTTGCTGCTCAGTTAGAAAACTGAGAATCTGTGACACTTGAGCCTTGACCTACTCCCTCTTTCCATCCCTGACTTAGCATGATGGAAGTTTCACTCTGGTCAAGTGTGGCCAAGAAAATGGGGCTCCATTTCCCTCTAGTTCCCAGTCTAGGACTATGATATTTCTTCAGAAGGAGCAGCAGACTTCCAGCATTTTTCATCCACTTCTGCTACATGTTATAGAGATTAAATTCCAGGTGAAGGGGCCAAGAGGTCAGGGGTTCCCTTCTTCTACCCAGATACCATCTATAGAGCAGAGATTCTATACCAAGTGCAGTAGGCCAAAAATTCAGGAGCCTTATTCACCTTTGCCTGAACTCATTCATAAAAAGTTATTCCATATTAGAAGAGGTAAGATAAGAAGACCAATGGCTAATGCCCCAAATAGCTCAGAAATCTATGGCATCACTCTGAGAGAAGTGTGTCATTGTCTCCACTTTCAGCTCTGCAACAGTGACTCAGAGCTTTTTTTTTCAGGGAGGGAGGAGGGAGAAAGGCAATAAGAAAAGAGAGTTCCAGAGATCTCCCCAAAGAAACTGGCTTTATTTAGAACAGAAGGTGGAGAAGTTCCAGCGTAAGAGCACTTTCAAAAGCAATGGAGATTTTTGTTGGCAAGTAATTAAGAAGAGGTTAGTAGCTCCCTGCAACAAGCTAAACCATAGGCCAATTGCTTTCCTGAGAGAACCAGAAAAAGAAACAGCCAAGAAAAGCACATTTGGGGTCAGAACAAACCTCAAAGACTTAAAACCGTCCCTGCAAAGAGACTCGAATTTAACCCAATCATATTTTAAAAGCAATTTATGCCCTAAGACATTGTCAAAAACAGGAGAGCAATCAATTAGTAAAGCCCAACACCTAGGTATGATACCAACAGATGCAGACATATTCAAAGAGAGATGATAGCAAAAAGCCAAAGAGAGACCTTCTAAAATCACTGTCATTGCAAAGTACAGTATATTAGTTTTCTATTGCTGTTGTATAAAATTGCAACAAACTAGAATATTCAACAATAAAAATTGATTATCATACAGTTTTGGAGGTCAGAATTGCAAAATAGGCTTCACTAGGGTAAAATTAAGCTATTGACAAGGCTGCATTCCCTCCCATAGGCTCTAGGGACAATCTATTTCCTTGCCTTTTACAGCTTCTAATGCCTTCCCACATTCTTAGCTCATGGCCCTTCCCTCTTTCTTCAAAACCAGCAATGCAGGGGAACTTCTCACATTTTATCTTTTTGACTTACCTTTTGCCTCATTATTCCAATAAAGAGAACCACTATGATTATACAGGGCATATCTGAAAAATTCAGGATCATCTCCCTATCCTAAGGTCAGCTGATTAGCAGCCTTAATTCCCTCTGTAACCTAAATTCCTCTTTGCCATGTAAGGTAACATATTCACAAATTCCAAGAATTCAGATGTGAACATCTTTAGAAAATAATTATTCTGTCTACCACATCAACGTTGGACTCCCTAAAGAGTGACTTCAGAGGCTTCACGATGTGAGAGAAATAGACTTTACTAAAATAGTCCGGGCTAGCCACTAAACAAATAAACCAGAAAACCATAAGATAATAAGCCCTTAAAATAGGAAGGAGGAATTAGTATCCAGAGTTTCTATAATATGTAATCTAAACAATGTAGTTTCAACAACGCCGAGGTATACAAAGAAACAGGAAAGTGTGGCAGAAAAAAATAACAGAAAAAAGACAAACAATAAAAACTGCCTTTGAGAGGACCCAGGTATTGGATTTAAATAAATGCTTCACAGTAGCATTTATGAATATGTTCAAAGAACTAAATGAAGCCATATTGAAAGAGGCTAATGGAGGTATGATGGCAATGTCTTATCAAATATAGAATGTCAAAAAACAACAAAGCCTGAGAAAACTGTGAATCATTATTATGCACACCAACATACAAGCAATAGGAATACCAGAGGATAGGAGAGAGAAAGGAGCACAAAAATATTCAAAGAAATAG
>NW_012148374.1:518414-537920 GCF_000956105.1 Propithecus coquereli | reverse complement strand
AGGTAGATATAAATTAAAATGCATATGGTAATTCTAGAGCAACCACTAAGAAAATAGCTTAAAAATACAGTGAACACATTATCAAAGGAATTAAAATGCTACCCTAGAAAATATTCACTTATTGGAAAGGAAGAATAAAGGAACAAATAAAGACATGGCACATATACAGAACAAAAAGTAAAGTAGTAGCAGATACAAATCCAACTATATCCATTGTAACTTTAAATGTAAATGGATTAAAAAGTCCAATCAAAAGGTAGAGATTTTCACATAGGATTAAATAATAAGATCCAACCATATGCTGTCCATGAGAGACAAATTTGTATCTTTGGATTAAAAAATACAAATAGATTAAAAGCAAAAGATAGAAAATGATATATTTTGCAAACAGCAACCATAAGAAAGCTCAAATGCCTATACTAAAACAAGTATAAAGGGGGACTAGATGTAAAGGGGGGTATTTTTAAACAATAAAAGTGTTAATCCATTAGAAAAATATAACAACTATAAATATACAGCACTTAACAGAGCCCCAAAATTCAGGAATCAAAAACTGAGCAACAATTTGACAATAATAGTTGGAGATTTCAATACTCCACTTGCAGTGATGGATAGAACTAAGTAAAAGAGCAAAAATATGTCCATGTTAGTAACCATCTTGGTCCAATCTATAGTTTTATTTTTTACCTCTTATCTATCACTACTAGAATTTATTTTTCAGAATTCTGATGATATTAATTATCAAAATCTAGTAATTCTCTTCTCAGTTCAGTCTTTGGACATGGTCCCTCAGTCATTAGGGGTCTGACTCTGATTTAGGTCTGGATGCAGAAACGTGGTAAAAAAAATGGGCAAGGATACAATGTGTTTTGTTTTTCAAGGAAAATACATAGGTTAAATATTATTAGGTCCTCATGCAAGTGAGAATTACTCTTAACAGACAGGGAAAGAGGGGATGCTTCTGTGTTCAAGGTATGTAACACAATTCACCAAGATGTCTTTACTACATGTATCTAGGTCTCAGTTTTTCCTAATAAATACTAAATATTTCACTTGTGCATTCAGAAAGATTGTACATTCAATATACATTGTAATTTAGTACCTACCACACGAGACCTCATTGTCTGTTTTTGTTTTTCTTTCTCAGTAAGATTTTAAAGATGTAAGATCTCATACAGTAGTCATTTAAAAAGAAATTTTCTTCTTGGAATTTGCCTTAAGCTACCTGTAACTTGCCATTTTCTTTCTTTCTTTAATCAAATTCTGTCAGAAGCAGCTATCCCATCTCAATACTTGTATAAAACACTGCATTATTCTGAGATCAGTGTTAAAAGCCAAAAAGACTCTAGCTATCTTAACTAGGAATGGAATTATAACAGTTGATTTGATGTTTACAAAATTAATGGCAATCCTGAAAAATGAAGTTCCAAAGTAGTTCTTCTTTAAATAACACAAAATAATACAGAACTGTTCCACTAAAGCTTCAGAGAGGTATGCCTAATGCAAGAAGGGGCAATCATTCCTGATATAACTGCCTCTCTCACCTGGGAGGGTAGAGAATAGACACTGAAATATGTGGTGCTAAGAATGGCTTTGTGTGGCCCCAGTATTACTTGTCAGACACATCTGCTAGGAGTTGCAGCAACATGATTCAATTCCAAATCTCACAGGAGTACATCTATTTGTCAGAAAAGTATTAACAAATGCAAGGCAACCGAAAAATGTAGTTTATGTTCAATCTATCCAAATAGATAAAAAGTAGAATGGAGGGCAACTTTAAGTTCAATCTAGAATACTCAAAACTAATTGGAATTTATGTGTCATAGTAATGGTATTTCCTCATAATTCACTTATGATATAGCTGAATTATAACTTCTTTAGTGGTCATTTATTTTTCTTGAAGGACTCATATTTCCAGGCAATTTCCCTCACAAAATTTGCTCATATACCATATATATTTATAATTTAAAACTTTGTGTTAACTATGCATTTCTATTTCTCTGCAACAAATACATACATAGAATATACTTTACATAAACAGAATTACCATTATGATTTAAAATGTCATCTTGAATAATTATTCTCAATTATATTTACAATTATTATTGAGTTCATATTTACTCAAAGCAACAAAATATATCTTGCATTTTGAAATATAATTATCAAATCAATTAACCTTATATTAGGAAACTATAATGCGGTGGATAAATCATTTAAAACTCTTCTATGCATCCATGATTTAAGATTCTTTAATGTTAGAACAAAACAGGGTTTAGTGATCCTTAGTGAGGAAATAAAGAGAAGGTGTGGCACTATTATGGCTCAGGTTATGGAAGATGCTTTTAATGATTGTTGTTAAGTGTATTATTTCAATGAAATCTATAATATATTTCTATTAATCTAAATTTAAAAAACTCATGGTAGGAATATACAAATGTAAAGAGAAATGGTCTAGGAATGGTTATAACAAAAGTCTTCTTCCAAAAAGAGAAAAAAATTACATTACAATAAACTTCTAGAAAAAATTATGAAAAGTGACTTCTATAATTTAGAAAAGATGTCAGAGAAAATATAATATTATCCCTTATTAGAAAAAGCAGTTTATAATATATTGGGATATAAATTTGGACTTTTTAACCACCTTTCCTTGAAATATGTAACAGAGATACAGGCGAATGAAAGCGTTCACTAAGCTTTTTCTCATTACTCGGAATACTAAAAATTTAGAAAGAATATGCTTCATAGACGTTTGTTATTTCCCAGAATACTTTTTATAAATTTTAAATATTCAGATACTAAAATAGAGACATACTGTATTGTTCAGTGTCATTCACTTGTTTTCTTTTTTTTTTTTTTTTATTTCAGCAAATTATGGGTGTACAGATGTTTAGGTTACGTGTGTTGCCCTTGGTTCCCCCCCGCCCAAGTCCGTGTTTCAAATATGTCCATCCTTCGGGTAGTGCGCATTGCACTCCTTGTGTATACAAATACCCCTCCCCTCCTCTCTCCTCCCCCCTCCTGCCCTCCCCCTTCCCCAGCATCCAATAGATGTTGTTCTGATATGTGCATTTATGTGTTGATTAGTTAATGCCAATTTGATGGTGAGTACAAATGGATCCCGTTCTGCTGCTCTTGCGGTGCCCCACTTTGGATAATGGGCTTAAGTTTAATCCAGGAAAGTGTAAGAGGTGCTAGATCACTTTCATTTCTTATGATTGAGTAATATTCCATTGTGAACATATACCAAATTTTGATAATCCACTCATGGATTGACGGGCACTTGGGTTGTTTCCACATTCTTGCAATAGTGAATTGTGCTGCCATAAACATTCGGGTGCAGATGTCCTCATCGTAGAATGTTTTGTGCTCTTTTGGGTAGATGCCTAATAGTGCAGACAGAGTCTCACTCTGTTGCTCGGCTAGAGTGAGTGCCGTGGCGTTAGCCTAGCTCACAGCAACCTCAAACTCCTGGGTTCAAGCGATCCTACTGCCTCAGCCTCCCGAGTAGCTGGGACTGCAGGCATGTACCACCATGCCCGGCTAATTTTTTCTATATATTTTTTTTAGTTGTTCAGATAATTTCTTTCATTTTTTTTTTAGTAGAGACGGGGTCTCGCTCTTGCTCAGGCTGGTCTCGAACTCCTGAGCTCAAACAATCTGCCCGCCTCACTTGTTTTCTGATTGACATAATTTGCTAACAAAATATTATTGGATGCTCTCGTTACTTTGTCTCACAGGAGAAGCACATACTTTCACAACAGAGAACAGAACAGAGAACTTCATTAACACAAAAAAGTCTCTTACCTCCCTTGACCATGGCTGATGGAAGAACATTTGTAAAATTAGCAAATAGATTTACAGTGATTTTCACATTAAAGCCTTTTTCATTTTATGGCTTACTGTCATATTGTACCTACGAAAGCATTTGTAGAAAACAAAGTAGATTGAATTCATGTCAAGAACAGTAGATGATATGTACTTCTCAAAGCAAATGACTTTAAAGGGAGAAAAATTGCATTAAATGTGTTTCTAATCAGAGATTAATGGATATCTCAGTTTTTCAATGTACTTCTTAATCTCAAGAAAATTACTAGACAAAATTTCATTTTGTTTTAGTGCTAGGATTTGCTGCCATTTTCTAGGTTACATCAGGAAATTCTTATCTCTTGGATACAAGAGTTTTAATAATTTGATTATCTTATATAAATGAGAATAAAATTTAATATAGAAATTACAGAAGCAATGCTTTCTGTTCTTGATATATCTGCATTCCTCTCTGTTTATTAATGCCCTACTATTTTTGGCATCTGAACAAATATATTTCAGTTCTATAGCCTTTTAATCTTGAAAATAGAGTTTCAAAACATGTAGCAGCTGAAAGCTTTATTGTGCAGCCTCATACATAATCACATAATCCATTGGCAAAGACAGAGAGTAGAACTGAAATAGCATTTTGTAGGGTTAAGTTGGTTTCTGGAAAATGCTGAAAATTATAGCTAGTTTTTTAATAACTATTTTGAGAATACCATTGTATGTGGTTGAAACAAATTTTTTATCCATGTGCAATGTAGATTCTTTAGTAACCCAGCGGAAGAGATGATCACATCCCCTTTATTTACAATAACAAAGTTATATTTTTCTCCAGATTCATAATGGAATTTTAGAATTTTCTGCTCAAATCACACAGTATCAATGCACTCAGGTGCATGTCCAAGAGTAGGAGAGAAGCTATTTTTATATAACACCCTTTTTTCCATACTTCCTTTCCTTATTTCCTTCTCTCTCTCTCTCTCTGACTTCATGTTTTTTCTTGTAATAGTCATGGTAAAGTAAATTTGCACACATTTTTAAATAGAATTAATAAAAATATGTGATTATGGAATATTAAAATTCAAAAAATATAAGAATTAGGTATGTTAAAAAATGTTTCCTTATCCCAGACCTCATATTTGAGCCTTGATTCATCCCTTTATTTCTCCTCTCCCGGAAGTAACCATAGTTAATCACTTCTCATGCAACGTTCCAAAAGTAGTTTTATCTGAAAATACCAGTACATCTATACCGTATGCATATATTTATCAATGTTTTTGGTATATGCAGCCAGTTTATTTTACTCATCAATATATTTTTTAAATGTTTGATATTATATGTGTATATATATTAAAGTATATATGTAAGTCTATACCTTAATCTATTTCATGTTTACACAGAATTCCATATTATAGACAAATTGTGAGAACTACTGATGTATTGATGGAAATTTAGATTATTTTACAATGTTTTACTATTATAGAAAATGCTGAAATGAAGCCTATATGTGTGTGTGTGTGTGTGTGTATCTTGGCACACTTATATAATAAAAGTGTGTATTAATAGTTTTGAGGTATCCTAAAATTTCTGATAAGTGTGTTTTTCATTCTGTAAATTCATATTCCCTCAAAAAAATCCAAATATTTTAATTACTTTAACTTTAAAGCTCATTAATATTTTACATGTTCAAATTTAATAGATCATTTTACAAACTTGAAAATTGCTAAAAATCATAACAAAATATTCCTATTGTTCTACTATGTATTAATAGTTCCTACTGACACTTGAATGACTCTCTGCCCAGAAATTTTGCAGAGAACATGTTTATTGACAGGTAATAGAAACTCACTAAAGTTAACATAAGCTGAAATGAGTGATTAATTATATAGATAATGGTTTTTATTGAGTTAAGCTCAAGACTGCAGCCAGGGCTCAGACATAGGCTAGATCCACAGACTGGAATGTTCTAAGTTCTCTTGTTCAACTCTGATCTTTGTTCCTGATTGTTGATGTCTTTTGCCACAGAACATTTTTCTATTTTCCACACCACCTAGCAGATGTTATTCTGGACATCTCACAAGTTTACAAACTGCTGATATAATTAAAGAACAAATTTCTCTATCTGAGAAGACATTTTGAAAAAAATGTCCAGATGGAGTGAGGTGCTCATGGCTGCCTGGATCAATCAGTTGTGGTTGGGATAAGAGGAGGGTTCTATCATCAACAAAAAGGACATCTAAGAAATGAATCCTGAGGATTTGGGCGGAGTGAGATGTAAATGAAAACAGCAGTTCATTTTCTGCTGGGAAACTATTCAATGTATGCCTTCTGTAATTACTTAGGTTTTAACGCAAAAATATAGGACTAAAGTACTGTAATTTTTGTTCAATTGACAAAATGTTCTTATCATATTTCCATCATATTTAATATATTTTATATCATTTTATTAAACACCCAGTATTTTACTATATAAACATGTCAACAGAAAACAACCCAAACTCTTTAAAATAATTTAAAGAGGTTTATTCTGAGCTGAGTATGTGTGAACATGGCCCAGAAAACCACACCCAAAAAGCCCTGAGCAAGTGGTCTTGCTGTGGTTGGGTTAGAGTTTGGTTTTATAAATCTCAGGGAGACAGGAATTACACATAAAGTCATAAATCAATGCATAGAAGGTGTACATTGTTTAAGCCCCCAAAATCAGGACATCTTGAAGCAGGGGATTGATTACTGGTTATAGGTGAGTTTAAACTTTTTTTGATTTGTGATTCGTTAAAGAAATGACGCTTTGTCTAAAGGCTTGAAATGTTTTAAGTTAAGGTAAGGAAGTCTATTAATCAGAGACAAGCTGTCGGAGATATACCGGAGGTATATCCAGACTCATGTGATCTATTAAGTAAACTGAGAACCTTCAGGTGTAGTTTAAGGTTTGTCTTGTATAGCCTTAGGCCTGATAATGAGCTACAAATGATATCTCCAAGAAAGGAGGGGCGCATGATGAGGCATGTCTGACCTCCCTTCTCATGGCCAGCAATTCGGCTTTAGGGGATTTCTGGGGCCCCTTGGCCAAGAGGGGTTCTATTCAGTCAACTGGGGTGCTTACAATTTATTTTAGTTCAAAAACATATATTATTTAACCAGTTCTATATTTGGCATTTGGAGTCCTTAATATTTACATCCTTATAGATAATGTTATACACATAGCGATTATTTTCCTAAAATAAATGCACAGAAAGAATTCATATATCAAAGTGTATGCATGTTTTTACAGATTTATATATTATCAAAATATCCATTCCACCAGAAATGTGACAATTTGTTTTCTCACCAACATTTAATAGGGTACCTATTCGCTACCCGTATACCAACACCATTATTATAGAAATTTCTTGATCTTAATGTAATACATCTTTGGCAATACCTATTAGAAGCAAATATTCCCTTACTTTTTGCTTTGGCAAATCTGTGTTATTTTTCTCCAAATCTAGAGAGGAGGTATTTTTCATTGGCCTCCTGTTTTATTCCTGCAGCCCGATAGCATGTAACTATTTGAACAAACTGTGTGCACACTCAAATAATTGGACTTTATTCCTGCAGTATTTCCCAATGTGGTGAAAATACAGAAATGAAAGTTGTAACTGCTTTACTATCTGTTGGGGACAGAATGAATTTTACAAGCTTCTTGAATCATTAAACATCTTTGTTTAAATACACAAAAGCAATTAGTTATTCATGTATGCCTTACTGGTCTCAGAGATAACTTTCGTAACAAGGACATAATTAGATTTATTTACTCTCCTCATCATTTGCACTTGTTTTATCTGGAGATGTGCTCTTTCAGGCTATTGATTTAACAACTTGGTACATTTTACTCTGGGATTGGTCTAAGAAAGAGAATGAGAAACAAAAAGAACATAACACTTCTAATTTAATAGAAATATCAGTAGATCGATTTAGCGCTATTCTGATATTTTTCGAAATATTATTATTCCAACTTCACCAATAAAAGTAGTATAGTAATGTACAGTAATTTATTTACCCTTGGATCATGTATGTAAGAATTGTTTGGTATAATTAACACTTATATCAGAGACAATTAATTTTATCTGTAAAAATCATTATTTCCATTTTTTTAGCTTTATAGAAAAATAATTGACAAGTAAAAATTGTATATATTTAAAGTATACAATGTGATATTTTAATACATATATATGTTGTGAAATGATTACCGCAATCAAGCTAATTAATTTATACATCACCTCACATAGTTACCTTTCTTTTGTGGTGAGAATAGTTAAGAACTACTCTCTTGCCAATTTTCAAGTATATATTATAGTAATCATGCTGTCTATTAAGTCTCCAAAACTTATTCACTTTACAGAAGAAACTATGTACTCTTTGACCAACATCTTCTCAACCCCCAACCCACCTTTAGCCCCTGGTAATTGCTATTATACTCTCTACTTTTATGAGTTTGATGTATTTAGACTTCACATGTAAGTGAGATGATGTAGTCTTTGTCTGTGTTTGGCTTATTTAACTTAGCATAATGTTCTCCAGGTTCATATATATTGTCTCAAATGACCACAATTTCTTTATTTCTTCATCTGTTAATGAACATTTAGGTTGTTTTCATATTTTGGCTCTTGTAAATAATGCTGCAATGAACATAGGAATGCAGATATTGCTTTGAGATACTGATTTCTTTTCCCTTGGGTATATACCTAGAAGTGGGATTGCTGGAAAATATGGTAGTTCTATTTTTAATTTTATGAGTAACCTTCATATTGTTTTCCATAATGGCTATACCAATTTTTTTATTTGTATTAATTTATGGGGCACAAGTAAGTGTAATTTTGTTAGATGCATAGATTGCATAGTGGTGAAGTCAGGACTTTTAGGGTTATTTATCACCCAGATAATGTACATTATACCCATTTGTCTATTTTTGTTTTTGTTGCCTATGCATTTGAGTCATGAATTCTTTGAACAATGTCCAAAAGAGTTTTACCTAGGTTTTCTTCTAGTATTTTTATAGTTTCAGGTCTTGCATTTAAGTCTTTAAACCATCTTGAGTTGAATTTTGTATATGGTGAGAGATAGCGGTCCAGTTTCATCCCCTGTATATGGCAATCCAATTTTCCCAGCACCATTTATTGAAACAGGGGTTCTTTCCCCAGTGTATATTTTTGTCGATTTTGTTAAATATCAGTTGGCTGTAAAGATGTGGCTTTGATTCCAGAATTTCTATTTTGTTTCCTTAATGTATGTGTTTATTTTTATACCAGTACCATGCTGTTTTGGTTACTATAGCCCTGTAGTATAATTTGAGGTCAGGTAATGTGATGCCTCAGCTTTGTTCTATTTGCTTAAGATTTCTTTGACTATTTGGGCTCTTTTCTGGTTTATGAATTTTAGGATTTTTTTTTTAATTCTGCAAAAAACGATGTTAGTATTTTGATAGGGATTACATTGAATTTGTAGATTGCTTTGGGCAGTATCGTAATTTTAATTACACTAATTCTTTCAGTCCATGAGTACAGAATGATTTTCTATTTGTTTGAGTCATCTACAATTTCTGTTATCAGTGTTTTGTTTGTAGTTTTCTTTGTAGAGATCTTTTACCTCTTCGTTAAATACATTCCTGGGCTAAACCAATTTGCAGTCCCATCAACTGTGTAAAAGAGATCCATTTTCTCTACATCCTTGCCAACACTTGTTTTCTTTTGATTTTTTGATAATAGTCATTTTAATAGGTGGGAGGTGATATCTCACTGTGGTTTTAATTTGCATTTCCCTGAGGATTAGCGATGTTGATTAGTGATGTTTCCAGGATGCAAAAATGATGGGCAATATTTTGGCCAATTTATATAATCTTTGTGTCCTTCATCCCTACAGAGGCCAATGAATCCATTATAAAGAGTGCTAGGCAAACCTCCAGACAGTTATACCATTTGGCTTATTTGTACCCTTCCAGCAAGTAGGGGGAACTTGAGGGTGAAGAGGAAGGCAAAAGTTGTTTCACCATTGCAATTTACTCCTGTGCACAACAAAGTAAGGAAATGGTCAGATGGCTAGATGCAGGGGACTATGATATTTTGTGAGTTAGAGACTATAATTTTGTGATTCTGGGCCATAGTACCTGCCCTGGATGACTCAAGGAAACAATTTAAAAATGGCAAAATAGTTTATAATGTCTTTACTTTATTGCACTATTAGGCAAGAATCTAAAAAATAGACCTGGTCCATCATCACTCAGGTGTTTTAAAATCTCACGAAAAGAAATTAATGTTTATTTCGTTATCTACTATCTATTAGTTAAAATGCTAAGTAACAGGAAAGCCACTCTTTCCCCACATTTTATATAATTTAAAGAAATTACATTCTCATTACATTAGTGTCTGATTCTTTTTACAAGTACAACTTTTTAATTAGAGAGCCATGATTTTCTCATTTGATATACATCTGGTTTCAGTGTGCCATGGAAATAAATGAGAAAGAAAGGACATTTTAAGGTCCTTTTGGATAGCCAGCATAGAAGTGAATCACAACTGTTTCTAGCCCTGAAATAGGTAAAATTTTAAAGTAAAATCATAATACCATGGTCAATACTTTAATAGTTATATCTACACATGATTTAATCATTTTATTAAGTATATACTGCACCCAAATATTTGTGTTAATCATATACCTTTCTTTGGATGTTGTGTTTAATAGCCTATTTTATCAAAGAACCTTTTTTATGGTAGCCTTTTTCCTTTCCTTTGGGTTTTGAACTTCAAATCTCTGCACTCTTAAAATTTTAAGGCATCTTTTAATTAGGCAACTGTCTTTGTTCTCTAGTTGTGCGTGTGTATTTTTTACCTGCTAATTTTTTTTTTAAGATTTCTCATGTTATATTGAAATTAATAATTCAGGGCCTGCAAAAAACTACTAATTTGTATTCTGTACAATAGATTGCTTTTTATAGAGTTTGTTAAAATGAGAATGTATAGTATATGCTCTTTATTTTCTAGCTTCCTTTACTCAGAGTAATTATTTAGAAATTCATTTATGTTGATACATGCATTACTAGCTCATTTCTTTGTATTGCTAGGTAGTATTGCGTACTATAGTTTGTTTTTCCATTTGCCTGTTGATGAACTTTTGGAATGTTTGTAGCTCCGTTGTGTCTTGAAGGAAGATGCTATGAACACTCATGTATAGGTCTTTGTGTGGATGTACACATTCTTTTCTCTGGAATAAATACCAGAGAGTGTAATGGCTGGAACATAGACAACTGTCATTTCTGGTGTTCTTCATTCCTTTGTGTAGATCCACATTTCTTGCTGGCATTATTTTCCTTCTACTGAACAGACTTTTCTTAATTTTTTTTTTTTTTTTTTTGTAGCAAGGATGTGCTTTTGATGATTTTTTTTCCATTTTATATGTCTTAAAATGTCTATATTTCACTTCAATTTTTAAAGAATATTTACAAAATGTATAAATTTTAGATCGCCAGGTACTCTTTTTTTCTTTCAGTACTTTAAAAGTGTTCTACTGTTTTCTCATTTGCATTGTTGCCAGCAAAAAATTTGCTTATCATCCTTACCTTTGTCTTAAATACTTTTTACTTAAAGATTTTTTACTTTGGCTGCTTTTAAGTTGTTGTTTGGGGATTTTTTGATAAAAGCAATTCTCATTGGAGTTAAGTGATATCTCATTGTGGTTTCAATTTGCATTTCCCTGATGATTAGTGATATTGAACATTTTCTCATATGTTTTTTGGCCATTAGTCTACCTTCTTTTGAAAAGTTTCTGTTCATGTCTTTTGCCCACTTTTTAATGGGGTTGTTTGATTTTTTTTCTTGCTGATTTGCTTGAGTTCTTTATAGATTCTAGATATTAGCTCTTTATCAGATGTATAGCATGCAAATATTTTCTCCCATTCTGTAGGTTGTCTATTCACTATAATGATTGTTTACGTGGCTGTGCAGAAGCTTTTTAATTTGATCAGGTTGGATGTGGTGGTGAGTGCCTATAGACTCAGCTACTCGCTACTCAGGAGGCTGAGGCAGGAGGAACGCTTGAGTCCCAGAGTTATAACTGGTTTTGAACAATTTTAACTTGATGAGCCTTAGTGTGGTTTTCAAAAGTTTTGTGCTTGAGGTATATTGAGCAGGATTTGTCTCAATCCATGGAAATCTAGTTTCTGTACCATTCGAATTCACTGAAATTCTTGCCAACGTCGGTGATGTTTTTTCTTCCTATAGCCACTAAACATCCTATTGTTTTTCATATGTCTTGCTCTCTAAGCAGTGCTTGAAAAATGTAGAACTATGTCCTCCTTAACATCCCACACTGCTGATTTTTTTCCTACTTCTCTATCAAAGTCCACTCAATCTCCTGTCTTCCTCTGCTTTTCCTCCTTTACATATCAGTAATTCTTATGCTTAGTTATTCTTCCTTTCTAACTCTGACCATTTTTCTAATTTCCATTGTCTTCTCTTACTTCAACTGTCATTTAGATATGGACCATCTCAAATATTTCTTCTAGGCTCCAGATGTACATATCCATTTGTCCATTGTACATTTCTGTTTGGATGCTTTGTAACATCCTCCTCAAACTCTGCTGTCCTCTAGAAATTCTCTCTTCCCCTTCTCAAACTCTCAAGTACCACACTGAGCACACTATCGTACTACTAATTTGACTACTTCCTCATTGTTTTCTGTTTCTGGGTGCTAAGTAAATGTGTGTAATTACAGTCTGCTCTTGATTATCCTCTCTGGGCTTGCCCACTGAACTACTTAATTTAATACATCTGCAAAACACTTTTACATCTGACCTAAATCCCAGCTCTAGCCTCTTTTGGCTAGTAGTGCACATTGCCATTTATAGTCTGGAAGTGACCATGAATAAACTTCTATGTTGTTATGTAAATCTACTGTTAATATTGCATAAAATAAGAAATAATTATATACATATATTTTTCAAATTTATTATGCTTAGCAAAGGTTTTGTAAAAATTGTAATCTCAGAATTGTTTTAGAATAATCCTGGAAAGTATAGAAAAACTGCTCCCCAAACTGAGAGGGTGCCAAGAGACCAAAGAATGACTGAGACAAGGCCAGCTTGATGAGTCAGATGAGTTCACTAGAGGTTATTTACAAGGGCACTTGTTCCTGGGTGGCACAGTAATTTCATGAGAGCTCTCCTGCATAAGAAATCTACATATGCCCACCCTGTGGGGTTGACTTAAATTTCTTCCCAAGGAATGATGCAGAGCTTTTACATTGTACCATTGCTTGTTCACAGTGAAACAAATCACACAAGTACAGTACCATCATCATATGCTGTCATGCACCCCATGTTATGTTAATCATATTACTATTTTGCACTAGGCAGGGATTTTACCATTACAATTAACTAAAAGTCATTGTAGGGCAACCATAGCAGCTCAGCTCTAAAGCAGTCAGGGAAGGTTTGAGCTGGCCATTTCAAGGCAAGAAAGTGTTGAGACATCCAAAAAAGTGATGGACACTTTTCCTCGGTCTAGAAGTTACCTTGGTACCCATCTAGTCTACCTTTTAACAATTTTGTGAGCACTCCAGGCTAGCACAGTGTTTCTGTTATGTGGTGAGGAATCTGCATTTTTCCCTCAGGGACTGGCAGGTATGTTTAGAATTCAATAATTATTTCTAGATGCTATAATTTATAGGCACACACACGGTTAATTACATATGTCTTAACGTTTTCAAGATATGTGTACTTCAACATACTAGCTAAATATTATGTTTTTTTTTTCAAAATTTCCAGCGTTTATGTCACTTAGAATTTATTTGTGTTTTAGTTGAACTTTGCTGTTTTATTTTTAAGTAAAATGTTACTGATTCACTTAATGTTATTAATCCTACATTGACTTAAATGACATCAGTTGCCTTTCAAACTTGATTAATGTAAACGTTAGAAAATTTTATGACATTTAAAAATATTAAAATTGTGCATAAATTCTCTCTGTGTGATTGTATTTATATTGCAACACATAGAACTTGACTTATTATCATTCCAAATTGAGTGCTAATGGATTTCAACACTTTCATGTTGCCATTCAAGAATTTATGTATATATTTTATGGCCCATAAAAATCTATTTTTATCAGAGTTAAGCAACTTGTAAAGAATAAATTAATGTTTTCTTTCTTTGACTATTGTTTTTCACTTATGCCTTTTAAAAATAAATAAAATTCTTATATAATAAGTAATAGGCACTAAAGTGATAGGATAAATTTCTCCACTATATTTCTACCATTCAAATTCCTAATTAGCCTCAAATAAATGTAATAAGAAATATTTTGACATACTATTAATAGACTACGTTAAGCAACAGAAACATACTGTAAACCAGTTTTCCAAACTCACTGTGAGGATTAAGGTCTCATTTAGTCTACATTGATTTGGCTAGTGTATGTAACACTTGGAAGATACTTCATAATACAAAAAAAAAAAAAAAATTGAATCAAAACTCAAATAAATACCTCCCTTCAAATAACCTGCAATCCAGGAGCCAGTTAGATGAGAGAGGAAACAAACGCTGATATCTGTCTATAATACCTAATCCATTGCAATTAGTTTGGGGTGCTCATATGGGTTTAGTATAACATCAGTAAGTTAAATTTAATAATATAAAATAAAATAGCCTTCCATGATTCTTTAATATAGTGTTGCAGAAACAACATACTTTGTGAAAGGGAGATAGGAACAGTTAAAGATCTAGGTAACACACAAAAAAACAAAATGTATCTCATTCAATTTGGAGTCATCACAGAATAGATCTCACAGAATGACATTTGAGATAAATCTTTGGTAGGATTTTCTGGATAAAGATTTAGAGTGAAGGGGAAATATATTTATATAAACAGAAATGCAAATACAAGCAAGTACAATTCAGGAGAAACAGATGTTTTATACTTTAAATATGTAAGATTTTGAATTGTTGAAAAAACGGATATAAATCAAGAAGGGAAATTTTGAGCAATATTGGGATGGACAACTCAAATGATGTTTAGAACTTGTTGGAAAGTGAAGAAACAACTATTTAGTGTTTTTGAGTGTGGAGTAAACATAATCAAAGTGATATCACTTTGAATACTTTAGAAGACTCTAATTGGATAACCTTGTGCAAAGTTCACTGAAGCATGTGAGAGTGAAAAGAAAGATATTCTGAATGAAACTACCATAATAGTCTACACACTAATTACCAACATGATGTTCAGGAGGGATTACCACCAATGAAAGGGGTATGTGTGAGTACCACTGTATCAAAATTCATAGGGAATTGAATGAATTTTTCTCAAGGGCT
This sequence comes from Propithecus coquereli, assembly GCF_000956105.1. Taxonomy (NCBI): domain Eukaryota; kingdom Metazoa; phylum Chordata; class Mammalia; order Primates; family Indriidae; genus Propithecus; species Propithecus coquereli. Next base: position 522,772 of record NW_012148374.1, on the reverse strand, counting down.
CACCTGATATCTGAGCTAACCCCGAATATTCTTCTTCTTAGTATATATGAATACTTACTTTTCTATTTATGCAGCTCAGAAAACAGGACCTCAAATGAAGGCCTCAGAAACAAAAATTCTTCTCTGATCTTCTCTTATCCTCCTGCCTCTCTGCCCCATGTTCCCTGAGGCCAGCCATAGAAATAAGAATCCCTCTTTCCTGAGGTGGGTCATAAAAGCCAGAACCCCCTTTCCCAAAAGCCAGCCATAAAGCCTAAAATTATTCTATGTAAAACTTGACCGTAAAGTAATTATTTGACCTATCTTATTTAACTGTAGGCTATAAGACCCCCATTCCAGAAAGGGCTCTGGCCCACACCCAGAAGGAAGGAATACAAATTCAGAGAGGCCAAGAAAAATCTAGACAGACATGCCTTGCTGGGTTTCCCCACTCATTTTATTAGCATTAGGTTACACCCTTTTTGTCCAATCATATTTCTACATAGCTATCAAAAATTTGTGGAACCTAAGCATGAAAATGGACAATTTTCCCTTGTAACTTGAATCTTCTTTCTGAAGGTTCCTGTGTATACACATTAAAATAAATTTTTATGTCTTTTTCTCTAGTTAATCAATCTGTCTCATGTCAGGGATTTTTTAGTGAACCTTAGGAAGCCAAGAGCTTTGCTCCTTATACTATTTTTTGTTTGTTTGTTGAAAGACTAATTTATATTTATGGTACCGTAAATGAATTAATAACATATTTGTTTACAATATGTCTTATTTACTATAGGAAGCAAAAAGCCTTTACTAATTTTTCTCAATAAAACATAAGAAAGACATTTATCTTTTTGAAGCAATAAAAAGATAAGACAATTAAGTAAGCTAACTTAGATGCATATTATTATTCAAAAGGAAGCATGATCACAAAACAGAATGAGAAAATAAAAACACGCTAAAGGATTTAAATCCTGTGTTAAAGACAGTAAATAGTCTAATTGTGAAAACCAGTTGTATTTCTATACACTAACAATAAACAGTCTGAAAATGAACCTAAGAAAGCATTTTCATTTATAATAGCATAAAGGAGAATAAAATACTTAAGAATAAATTTAACAAAAGAAGTATAAAACTTAGACTCTAAACTACAAAACACTGTTTTTTTTAAAAAAAGAAGCCCTAAATATAGCACAATTCACTATTGCAAGGATGTGGAAACAACCCAAATGCCCATCAATTCATGAGTGTGCCTCAGCCTCCCAAGTAGCTGGGACTACAGGCATGATGTATACAATGGAGAACTATTCAACTTTTTTCTGTTTTTAAATTAATTTATTTAATAATTGACAAATAAAAAATGTAAATATGTATAGTGTACAGAAAAATAATAAATAATAGGCAGGAGATATAGTCCTAGATAAGGGAGGTAATCTGCATTTACCTGGAAAAATTTCCAGTAGTAGGATTTGTCAAAAATTTTTCAGTTCACTCCTGGAAAACGCTAAAGGCTGGTTCTATGTGCTGTGGTAGTGTGCTTTGGTTATATCCTGAGATGATTTTCTCTTCTGAGCTAGTGGAGAAGGCCAAGGCCAAGGTAAAACCCAGGATCCTGACAGTAATAAAGAAGCAGGAAAGAGATCAAAAATATGAATTAAACTAGTCAAAGTCATTAATTTACTCTAAGAAGAGTACAGAATTTTCTCGGTCCATCTCTCTCTTACTCTTGCTCTCTTTCACTATTTTTCTTCCAGAAATCTTTTGAAAAGAGATAGATCTTCATGGCCCAGGGAAATAACTATTTTAGACCACCTTATTTATATTGTTTTCCCTATCAATGTACATTGTTTAGAGTTTAGACCAAGGGTTTGCACACCTTTTCTATAAGAACTGGATAGAAAATATTTTCAATTTAGCAGGCCAAATGGTTTCTGTTAAATCTGTACATGTCTGCACATGTAGCACAAAAGCAGCTGTGACAGTATGTAAATTAATGGGTATGGCTGTGTTTCAATAAAACTTTCCTTACAAAAATAGATGACAGGCTAGGTTTAGCCCAGGGGCCATAGTTTGAAGACCCTTGGCTTAGACCATGGAGACTATATCATTTAGGCATGGACTAAACTACAATAATCAAAAGGTCCCCAAATATAGCAGCTTATTCAAGATACACTCCACTTATCTTCAATATCACTGTCCAGAACTAAGCAGTTCAGGGCTGGTCAGGAGACCACGTCATCCTCAAATCTGAGTCATTCACAAGCCCCCCAACCCCCAACCCTGCCCTTTTGTCAGGTCTGGGTTTGGTTCATCTTGGTACAATGATTAATAAACTAGTAAATTATGTGCCTTTGTACCTCATATATAATGGTAGAGAAGAAACAGGATAACTACCAAAATGGAGAAGCAGAGCAAAAACATAAAAAACAAACAAACAAGAAAAAACTTTCCTCTTTAGAAAAGAGAAGACTTTGAAACAGTTGTCATTGCTTGATAACATGCGTGGCAGAACCAAGAGGCCCTCTGCCATGAACATGAAGTTTAAGTTCCTTGTGGAGGCCCTGGTTCTGCTCTTTGGGAGGAATTTTCTTTTGTCATTGTCCTCTGTACTCCTGGACATTCCATCTATCTGAGTCAATCTTCCTTTTCCACTAACTTACATAGTCACAGTGAGTTGTATAATATATTGTACTGTATGATCTCCTTGGCCATACTGCACACATTTCACACTTTATTTTTTACAGGTTTGGGGCCCAAGATCACTTTAGAGGTGGAACCATTGGGTTTTTCATACAATGTTTCTGGTACCACTGACAATGAAATTCTTCTGAAAACTCTGTAACTTTCTAGTCTATTTGATTTCAATCAGTTCCGTGTGAACGTAACAACAACTCAAGATTTACATTAGACATAAGTTTAAGTCTCTTTTGTTTAAATCACTGAATTTTTAGGTCTGTTTTTAGAGCCCCCAGCCTCTACTTTAACAACAGAGACATAGTGCTGTTAGAGATTGCTATTGGTGTTTCATGATTTCTCAAACAACCATTTTGTTTATTATATGTTCACTTAATATAAACAGAACTGAAAATTGCATTGTTAGTAATATAGGGCTATAGATGCGAAGGGCATAATGTCATAAATACAGAGAATGAAAATAGATTACTACATTTGCTTATGAATTTTTCAGTATAAACAATAATGTCATACTTCTGTTCCAAATGGCTTTTTATATATATAAAAAACACTCTAATTTTTCAACAAAATTCTTCTGAAAGCACTTTAGTTAGGAGTTTGTGCAAAATTTAAATAATTCAGCCCTCTTCAATTTTTTTTCCCCTTTTTTTCCTTCAATTTTTATTTTTAATTATTATGGGTACATAATAATTGTGTATCTTTATAGCATACATGTGATGCTTTGATATAGGCATACAATGTGAATTAAAAGCATCTGTATCTACCTACCTCTAATGATCTCCAAAATTGATTGAAGCCACAAACCACATATACAAGTCTAGCATGAAAGAAACCTATGCTCAGGTATGTACATGTGAATATTAATAGCTATCAAAATCATACATTATTGATGATGATCATGTTAATATTTATAATTTATTTTTATGAGCATTTTCTGTGCCATATTAGGCATAAGTAATTAGGAGACATTCAGAAGTAAATGAGGCTAATCTCAAGCTCACACAACTAGAAAGAGGCAGAGCTGAGACAAATTTTTATCATTTGAGATATGAAAAAATTCAGTTGATTCATTCAAGGTATCAATAAGCACAATAGATAGAAGGCTTTTAGTCTTAAAATAGTTTACCAAGGTTAGTTATTTCTTCTTTCTTCTTTCAGATCTGGTGATTATAGATTTACTAATAGAGCTGATACAGTTTGAGGGATTTTTTTATTAATACAATTGATGTAGTTTGAAGGCCTGATATTCCAAGATAAGGTAGAGATTAAGTACATTCATCTTGTTTCCAGGAAATTGGAAATGGCGATAGAATTCTGGAAGACTGAGAGAACGAATTATCTACCTCTGGATTTAGGATTAAAAAAAGGAATTTTACCATGCCTCAGTAAATAATCTGTTTTCCTTTCACACTTTCTTTTCTCTCTAAATCTTTCCATTTAGAGAGAGATTATCTTGGTGCAGTGAAGTAAAATTGGGAAATTGAAAGCATATGTTGTGGCTATTTGGTAAAGTAGTGAGTTCCATTCCAACTGTAATTCCAGTTGAGCAAAGAAAAAGGCTAGATCTATTCTTGAATTCTGGAATAGTATTAACTCTTCGTGATATAAATTTTGTTTTATTTTTTCCGATAACTGTCTCCATATATATTCTGATTCTTTTTTTTTTTTTTTTTTTGAGACAGAGTCTC
>NW_012148374.1:509439-518271 GCF_000956105.1 Propithecus coquereli | reverse complement strand
CTGAGCTCAAACAATCCGCCCGCCTCGGCCTCCCAGAAGCTAGGATTACAGGCGTGAGCCACCGCGCCCGGCCCTGATTCTTTTTTTATACTGAGATGTCTTCAAATATCTTGTCTCCATTCCCGAATTTCTGTCACTTTGTATTAATAGAACAACCTCATTTCAGTAGTTAAGATTTGGTTATTTTCATGTTTAAAACTTTATTCTCAACTCAATTTAAAGTTTTATCTTTCCCCCTACCCAAGGGCAGGGTACAGCTCTGGCCATAGTTCTCTGAAATGGAGAAGAATCTGGTCTGGCATTAGGACACTTTCTCCCTCTCTCATTTTTATGCATGTGTTTGAATGTAGGGTAAACATTGCTGGGAGAGGGCCCGGAGAAAGCCAAGGGCTTCTGACATGCGAGTAAAGGCTTCACTCTGGTTTAGTCTGCTCTGATTGATATTTAGCCCTTTGCTTAGATGGTGGTCTTCACATGGGTATGCTCTTGGTATATGTCACCAAGTTGGGCATGTCTCTGTTTAGCTCAGTAGCTTCCCAAAGCCCCTTCCTCTCTACCCACTGCTCTTAGATGTGGAGTCATAGTGAGAGCTATATTTTCATTTACCCCTACTTTAGGCCCCATATACAAGGTGAATTATTTTCTACCCAAGTAGCAAACCACTTCCATTTCCAGGACTCTTATACAGACTACTTCAACAATCCTTTCTTGTTCAGAAATCCCTATATCAGAGGTGGATACTACTCTTTAGTTTAAATATATACCACCCTTTTTCCCCTTACAACAGGAGGGTAGAACTAATAAGTTATAAAACACATATTCCCAAGCTCCCTAAATATTCTCAGGAATGATTTACCACTCTCTGCTCTTATCTGGATGCCAGGTGGACAACCAGTTTCTACAGCTCAGCAAGCATTAAGCCAGAGAACAGTCACTTTTTGCAAGTACCCTTAGTCTTTGCAAGTGATTTACTTATTTATTTTTTTTGAGGGGCGCGCTTGGTTTTAGGCCTCTCACCCATAGACCCTTCACTCTCTAAGAAATGTAGAACTCTCCTCGTCATCTTTTTATGTCAGCTTGAGCAGGGAGGTGGAAGGACAGCTGAGTTGTTAAGCCTCTCAAATAACCCTGAGGAAAATTGGCTGGTCTTACCTGCTCATGGTGTGCTCACTTTACACTGTTGGGTCTTAGTAATTTTGTGCTCAGCTTTGGGCCATGGCATTAATTCTGGGACAAGAAGAAAAAAATCTCACTTAATAGAAGATCCCACTAGTCACTCTGAGGTAGAATGCTGATAGAATCTACTCATTCTACTAGCTATCACAGATGACCAGAAGATATAGATATTTATCTAACCCCAAGAAAGCAAAATCCTTTTGTTCCCCTCACAGAGAATGCAGAGCTTCTTTTGATTACGAGGGAGTACCGACCTCTGCTCTTATCTGTTCTTCAAATGTAACTAATGGAAGAAGAGCGTAGTGGTACAAATCACTTTAATGAGTACAAAAGAAAAGTGCAATTCCTTTGACAGCTGAGAGAGACCAACCTCTTAAAATTAAGTCATCATATGTCAAAATCAAGAAAAAAAACCATGTAAGTCAAGTCTTATTCTACATTGGAGAAAACCAAGGTTCAGAGTGGAGGAAGGATACATTGATGGTCTCTCAGCTCTTTGGGAAAGGGGAACAAGAAATCCAATTGCCTGACAACAAGTGATCTACACAGGAGTTCTAAAGTTCTAGGGGCTAGCCCTGTATTTGTACTATTTGAAAGATGGGATTGTGTATTGAAATTCTTTCCACACAGAAAACAATAGTTGTCAAACAAATATAAGAGCACAGAGCAATAGGACAACGCATGTTTCACTGAAATAACACACTCATAGTTGTGATGAGAAAAACAAAGTTTTTTTTTGTTTTTTGTGGGTTTTTTGCATTGGTATTAGATAGCAAACAGGGGAATTCTATTCAGTGTCTCTGACAGGATGAAACAAATGTCAGGGTCCATCAACTGTTAGGCCTTTCAGGTTTACTTATGGGTCCTCATAGAATCATTCATGCATATACCAGATAAAAAACAACATAAGACTTTCATTTCTTCGATATATTAATATATCCCCAATAGTATTCATCCTTATTAAGCAATAGTAAAGTAGTAAAGGTATTAAGGGGACTGCAGTGAATGAAAACAGCTGTCTATTTGAAACACTACCCAATGCCAGAAAACCTTCAAATTATTTATATTAGGGTAAAAGAGAATTTATGGTCTTTGTAAAATAAAATCATATGTTAATTTTTCTTAAAGTATAAATTTGAAATCACCCTATTAAACATTAGATTTACTTTCCTTCCTATCCTTCACGTTGTTCCTGAAAGCAATAAACCTTGCCCAGAATTAGTATCAACATATATTTAAGGACGTGGAAATAATAATTTAGTCATATGTCCTGTCATGACAAATGGCTAGCTTTAAGATGTCAACTTTTAAAATCTGCTTCAAATAATAATAAAAAACTCTGTTCTAATGAGCTGACATTTCCATCTCCCTGAAGAGGTTCTGTAATTAGTGGTGCAGTAATGCATTGTAGTTATTTTTAATTGCTTTATTCCTAATGAGTAAGCGTTATGGATTAACTTGCTACATTTGTAATGTGAGAGAGAAACATCTTGATAAAAATAATGTCCTCAAATATTTTCCTCTCTCCTCAAATAAGTAAAATAAAATTATTTTCCCCTTTTCATTTTGTTAAGCAAAGGTAATCTGCAGTGTTCACTTGGCTATTCAATAAAATTTAAGTTTCCACTAAAAATGGAAACTGTTCATTTTTCACAGTGTGGGTAAAATCACTGGGGGCATTTTGAATGACTGCATTATTAATAGAGAAAGGGCAGGGGGCTACAAGATTTTGGATGAAATGGAATTGCACTAATGGAATAAGATTTTCAACAAATTCATGGGAAATACGAAGTTGATGGCAGCAAATTAATAGACAAAATGAAGAAAGAGGTAGTCTGGGCCACATTTCGGTGGAAAGAGGCTGCAGAGGAAGTGAACAGTTTGCCAGACAGAATGCTGTGAACATAGCACAGGTACATGCACATACTCATAATCACCTACAGTTACACACACGGACACACATGCACACATTTTAAAGGATAACATTCATCTAAGCTTGTAATCCTATTCATTCTTATTTCTATATTTTGTATGTTTTCATTATTTATGTCTAGTCTTTTTTAGTAATTACTTCTCAATTTTTTTTTTCTTATTTTGATTCATCTTTCAGGATTCTAACAACATACAAGGTGTCAAAAATTTTATTCAGAACATTTATTGGATGTCGGGCAGGGGGGAGCGGGGAGAGGGGAGGAGGGGAGGAGGGGCCGGGTATATGCATACACAAAGAATGCGATGTGCACCATCTGGGGGATAGACACGCTGGAAGCTCGGACTTGGGAGGGGGAGGGGGGCAAGGGCAACATACGTAACCTAAAAATCTATACCCCCATAATATGTTAAAATAAATAAAAAAATTTATTCAGATGGATTAATGGTTAGTGCTCTGAATACTTGTGTATGTGAAAATATCTTTTTATGGTTGCCTTCACACATGAACTATATCATGGCTTCCACACCAATCCAAGTTTTCTAAATATTAGAGGTTACTCCATTTTCTTGGGGCATGTAATGTCTTAAAGCAGTCTTCAGCCATCTTCACTTTTATTCTTTTGTAGATAAACTGCTTTCTTTGGCACCTTTGTTCATTTTTATTTGCATGTTTGAAGGATTAATAGATTATTTATTTGTTCTTGAAAGTTAAACATGTATATAGGCATGGATCTATTTTTATAAAACTTACTTATTGTGTACTGGTTTCAGACATTGCTCTTTTTTTTTTCAGACAAGGAAAGGTTTGTCTTATCATATCTTTAATCACTCTTTAATTCTCTTCTGGAGACATCAAACATTTTAAGTTTTAAAATATGAGGTTTGTCCTGATGTATGACCTTTTATCTCATAAATTCTACTTTTTAAACATTTTTGCACTTTCCTGCATGTGATTATCAAATCTATCTTCTGATCACGTATTTTATTTTCTTTTACGTCAAACATTATATTATTTTTCCATAATGTAGAATAGATTAATTCTGGAATGTCACATACTCATATGTTTCCTTGTTTTGTAAAAACACTGTTCTCTTATGTCTTATTTTTTACTGTCATTGTTTCTTAGACTTTCCTGATACCAGTATAAGAGAAAGACCAAGGAAAGTTTTTTCTTCAAAAAGTAATTGAAAATAATCTAATAAAGTGAAAAAAAAAAAACATTCTTCTAAATAGAGCCATCATTTAAAGACAGTAGTAGAGAGCCATCAGTTGGGTGTAAGGGGAAAAGGAGAATAGAGTAGGAGGAAAAAAATGGTAAATTAATGGTTCTAGCATTCTGTTTGGTGTAGCAATCCTAATGAGAATCAACTTCCATGTACAGAAAATAAAGAGGAATATATGTGTTGGGGTTTTTTTTGAGACAGAGTCTCACTCTGTTGCCCCGGCTAGAGTGCTGTGGTGTCAGCCTAGCTCACAGCAACCTCAAACTTCTGGGCTCAAGCGATCCTTCTGCCTCAGCCTCCCGAGTAGCTGGGACTACATGCATGCGCCGCCATGCCCAGCTAATTTTTTCTATATATTTTTAGTTGTCCGAATAATTTCTTTCTATTTTTAGTAGAGACGGGGTCTCGCTCTTGCTCAGGCTGGTTTTGAACTCCTGAGCTCAAACAATCCACCTGCCTCGGCCTCCCAGAATGTGTGTTGGGCTTTCTGATGGGCTCAAAATCATCGTTTCCATTCTCTCCCCACCACATATTTAACTTCCAGGTCATGGAACCTTATCATATCTGATGTAGAAGACTTAAGTCATAGCCTAGGTTCCTCTCAACTTCCTTTTCCCTGTAGTTTTCTTTCCCAACCTAGAGAATTCATGTGTCATAGGAGGAAATAGGAGAAAATAGGTCCTAGGTACTTTTCTCGTGTTATCATCTTTTCTGGAATTTGCTTCTTTTAAGATAAATAATAAGCTAGTGCTTTGGGCGGGGGGTCACACAAAATCTGTGCTAGCAATTCAAGTATGGGTGTCTCAAAATACTGTAGTGGAATCTACATGACTGCAGCAAAGTTTGTATTAACCTTTCTTTATATATGGGCTATTTATTATCATCACTGTGTGCACACAGTGAGCAATCATCTTCTGTGATGGTGGGGAGCCTATGAGATGACTCATTTGTAAATACTGCAAACAATTGTTAGAATACTGGCAAAGTCACGCAGGCTTTTCTTGCCAGTCAAGCTTATAAATATCTCTGGCATTCGGGAGAATGAGTCTCGTGAACGTATTATCATGGAATGTTGACAGAAAATCCAGATTGCTACCCAAACTGTACAGAATACAAATGAAAGCTTTTTTCTCTGGTTGTGCTGGAAAGAAAAAGAGCAGGTTGTATAATGCATATCAATGAATCAAAGGACTGAAAACATAAAACAATTTGAGCTGGTTTAGTGCCGAATCAGATTGTAGCAACAAAAAATGCAGTGAGACAAGCATGTTTAATTAGAAAATTAATGTCATGAATTTGAGACTGGAGGCGATAAACATATTACTTGAGAATTCTTGGGTCCCATTGCTGATATGTGGGTGGCCTGGCAATTCACATTCACATGGGCATATGAATTTGTATTCTCAGTATGTACTACTGTCACTGATTATTTCCCATTCAATTTCTTTTAAAATATGCATTTTGCTGAAATTAGTAATATTCCACTTGTAAAGATGTACTACTAATATACTAATTCAAATACATAATTTGTGTAGAATACAGTGATGTAGCTTTGAGGGTCTTCACCTATTTCTGGCTCTGTAAAGATATTATTCATCAATATTCAGGGGTTAGGCTTTAATATCTGTGAGAAGTTAAGAAAATGTATCATTTTGTCATTAATCATACCCTTTGTTTATTCTTTATGCTTATCATTTTTAAGTTTCTAACTTTCTCATTTAGCAGTGTAGGTAGAAGAAGAAGGAAGAGGAATAATGACAGTAGAAATAATATTGCTAATACCTTACAGTAATTGATCACTTAAGTCCCAGACCAGATGCTGAAAGTTGTGCATTGACTGCCTTCTTTAGTCTTCAAAAATCCTACAATTTTTTGAAATGCAAGCAAGTTGTAGAGACATCAAGTAATTAGCCCTAAATCTAGAGTTTACATTTTTATCCACTTTGCTATCCTAGTGGATACACTTTCTACATTGAGTCATTTGAAGTGCATAATCACATCTATATATTGTACCAGATCCAATGGATACAGTGAACAAATGAAATGGTACCTACCTTTATGGAGCTTAAAGGCCAATATATTGAATTCCAAATTATTCATTTGTTTACCTTCCTTTTGCCATATTTACTAATTTATTAAAAATATATTAATGAGCATCTATCATGCTTCAAGGACTATGCTAGAGCAATAAGATAGAACACAAAGTCCCCTTTGTACAAGAATTTTTAAGTCTAATGATGCAAATAGAATAGACAAATAAACTGAAGATTATGAAACAATGCAATGGTACTTTGATAGAGAGATGCAATGGCTATTAGAAGGAATCCTTATAGGGCTCAGAGAAGGCTGAAACAAAAACAAACAAACAAACAAAAGATAACATAGCTGAGGCTTGAATGGTGACTAAGAGTTAGTCACACAACTCTGGGAGAGGTAGGATGTGTCAAGCTCAATAAGTAATATGCCCAGATACATAGAAATAAGGAGAAGTATGAATGGAATGATGTGGTTTGAAGTAGGACATGTGAGAGAGACAAAGAGGTTCAAGTCTTGCAGAGACTTTGCACTACAATAATAAAAATTGACTTATATCACTAAGGAGGCAGATATAATCAGATTTGCATCATATAAATCACTGGTGAGATTGGATCATATGCAGGGAATGAGGTGTGCGTTGTGGGCAGACTGGAGTTCTAGAGACAGGAATGGGATCTATTGCAATTAGATCAAGCGAAAGAAAACTAAGGTTTAAAGACACTTCCATTAATTTATCATTTTTTGTTTTTGAGAGGCAAAGTATTGCTCTATTGCCCAGGCTGGAATGCAGTGGTACAATCACAGCTCACTACAGCCTCGAACTCCTGGGCTCAAGTGATCCTTCCGCCTCAGCCTTCCAAGTAACTGAGACTATAGGTGCATACCACCACCCTGTTAATTTTTTGTTATTTCTAGGCTATTCATTTTATTTATTTTTTATTTCAGAATATTACGGGGTACAAATGTTTTGGTTACATGCATTGTTTTTGTCCTGCTTGAGTCCAAGTGTGCCCATCACCCAGAGAGTGTACAGTGTACCCATTAGGTATGATTTCACCCATCCCCTCCTCCCCTCTCCTACCTGCTTGATTTCCGCTGAGTTTTACTTCCATCTGTACACATGTGTGCTAACCAGTTAGTTCCAATTTAATAGTGAGTACATGCAGTGTTTGTTTTTCCATTCTTGTGCTATACTTCGCTTAGGAGAATGGTCTCCAGTTCCATCCAGATTGTTGCAAAAGGTATTACTTCATTTTTTTTTATAGCTGAGTAGGACTCCATGGTATACATATACCACATTTTTATTAACCCACTCATGAACTGATGGGTGGGCACTGGGGTTGATTCTACATCTCTGTGATTGTGAATTGTGTTGAAATAAACATTCAAGTGCAAGTGTCTTTTTGATATAATTACTTTTTTCCTTTGGGTAAATACCCAGTAGTAGAATTGCTGTATCAAATGATAGGTCTACTTTTAGTTTTTTGAGGAATCTCCATACTATTAATATTTTCCATAGGGGTTACACTAGTTTGCAGTCTCACCAACAGTATATAAGTGTTCCTTTCTCTTTGCATCCATGCCAGCATCTACAATTTTGGGACTTTTTGATAAAAGCCATTCTCACTGGGGTTAGGTGATATCTCATTGTGGTTTAGGGCTGGAAGTCCTAGCCAGAGCAATCAGGTAAACGAAGGAAATTAAGGGTATTCAAATGGGGAAAGAGAAGGTCAAACTATTGCTCTTTGCTGATAATATGAACTTATATCTAGAAAACTCCAAAGATTCTGCCAAGAGACTCCTGGAATTGATAAATAAATTCAGCAAAGTCTCAGGTCCCAAAATCAATATGCACTAATCAGTAGCATTCATATACGCCAACAAAGTCAAACTGAGAACCAAATCAAAAACTCAATACCTTTCACAATAGCTACAATGAAAATAAAATACCTAGGAATATATTTATCCAAGGAGGTGAATGATCTCTACAAAGAGAACTAAGGAATCGCTGAGGAAGGAATTGCAGATGATGTAAACAAATGGAAAAACACATCCTTTTAATTTTTAAAAAAATTTTCATAGAGATTGGGTCTTGCTATGTTTCCTAGACTGGTCAAACTCCTGGCCTTAAGCAATATTGGCCTCCCAAAGCTCTAGCATGAGCTACCCTGCCCAGCCTAATTTATTTTTTATGCTATTTCATTGGGCCTAGAACAGACATTGATAAACACAGTCTGACATGGAAATAAATCAAACCAATCTTAAGATTGCATCTGTCTACCTCAGAGAGCTAAAAACAGAAATACCATTCGATCCAGCAATAGCACTATTAGGCATCTACCAAAAAGAACAAAAAACCTTCTATGATAAAGACATCTGCACCTGAATGTTTATGGCAGCACAATTCACTATTGCAAGGATGTGGAAACAACCCAAGTGCCCGTCAATCCATGAGTGGATTATT
>NW_012148374.1:500605-506019 GCF_000956105.1 Propithecus coquereli | reverse complement strand
ATATATATATATATATATATATATATATATATATATATATATAAAATCAAATCTCTGGCTCATCATTATTTGTGGTTTCACTCTGTGGCAGCCCTGGAATAAACAAGATAGGCAAAGTCTTTACCTTATAGAGCTCATATGTAGAGCTGAAAATACAGGAAACCAGGCAATAAAATGAATAAATAAGAAAGGAAGCTAGCTCTCAGAGAACAAGTGCTATTTAGAAAAGAAGGCATGTTTATACTAGAAGGTGGTCAAGTTTGGGGAAATTTTAGATAGGTCATGCAGGAAGCCTTCCTGGAGGAAGTGTTGTTGAAGATGAGAAGTGACTGATAGCACCACAGCCATGCCTGGATCTGAAGAACATTCCAGGCAGAGGAGAGAACAGCCTTGGTCCTTTTGAAAAGCAGAAAGAAAGCCAAAGTGGCCAGAACACAGGAGGAAGAGAGAACCCCAGAGGAAAATGTGAGAAGGAGAGAGGTGCTAATGTAGTTGTGAAACAGAACAGGACCATGAAGGAACTTCTTTCTTGAGTTAGCTCTATTTGCAAATAGGAAACTATTAGCAAGAAAAAATATAATTAAATGTGGCTCATATCTAATTCTCTGGATGCATATACTGGTCTTACAATTCCAGCCTTCAGATGTAACTCGTATGAAATAGTGGACAAACCCCAGAATAGATAAATCATTATCATGACCAAAAGTTTATTTGCTGTGATCTGTAGTTTGGGCAGCTCACAGATTAGACAGACAGGAAGTGAGTTCTGCTAAACTTATTTTGCCCCAAATAATTTCAATCCAAATATATACTTAAATTTCTCTAATATGATTGTGTGCACACACATATGTATATGTGTACACATATGTATGTATTTCCAAGTTATTTTTAACATAATGAGCTTTTTACCCCTTTTTGTTTTATCCCTAAAACAACTCTCAAAATCTATTACTCACATACATTTAACTCAGTTCTCAAGTTCAAAAGAGTACAAAAGATCTCCTTAGGTGGAAAAAGGAAAAAAAAATTACTGTTACTCCCCTTCCATATCCTAACCTGCACCTAGGCTTGACATTCTGCCAAAGGATAATGTCCTGTTACTTTTTAAAAGCCAGAGGAGCTCAAATGAGAAGCAGGTCTCACAAATTCCAGTCAAGTCCTTTCCATGCTGAGGGTGGCTCTTGTTCTTTCTCCCAGGGAAGCCTCCTACACATACGACTTTAGGTTTGACACATATAATATAACTGCAGCTGTGCCTTAGGCAGAAAACCCTTTGAAAGATTGAAAGGACACCAAAAACATTCTTTTTTTTCTACCATGAAGGGTGGACCTGGCCAATTATGTTACTCTTTATAACATCTGCTATGGATAGGGCAAGAGAGAACTCTCAGGGCTCAGTAAGAATAGCTTCCCTTCCATGTTCTGACCTGTAACTTTGCCTTAGAGTTGCTCTTTTTCTAAGATTTTCATGGACGAAATAGTAGAGCGTATCCTGGCCTGAATATGTGTGGGGTTTCCCTGTTAAAAAAAAGCTTAAAGGATGTTGATACCTTTCTGACTGGGAAAAGGTGTTGATATCCTTCCACTGTATGCTCAATCAGAAAATGGCAATAATCATCAAATTAATCATGTCCTAATTACTTTTGTTATTATAAGGTGATAATTTAACATTTACCCTTGTGACTCTAAGCTGAGTAGTAAATGATCCATTTTCTACAGCCCTAATTCAGCAACTCTAAAAATGCTAAGCAAATTTTCATAGAAAATGAGCTGTGTGAACATGTTTTACCTATTATTCCCCCCATACCTACAAACAATACAAAATGTAGTTTATTATCATTATTATTACCATTATTAATATTATTCATGCATTAATTTATATTTCACCTAAATAAAATTTGAAATATAAAACATCTATTTATTTTTAAAAGATATTTATCTAGCAAGTCTTCCTAATTAGTTTTAATGTGACAAACAAAATGGGAAAATATGAAAAGAACTGCTCACTTGACATTTTACTCATTTAGTAAATAGAAGATGATTTTCAAAATAATCCTAAATTTCTAAGAATGAGTCTTAGCACAATGAGTTTGAAGATGTACCTGGTATTTCTACTCAAGACCAAATAAATGGTAATTTATTCTTTCCTTGGAAAGTAGGGTGATGAAATCTATGAAATAAGGAATAGATTTTTTGTTTTCAAGTTGTATTTCATTGGTTAATATAAGAACAGTACTTTTTAGGAAAAAAATGAAAGTATAACTTTGATTTATAAGAATTAGAATAAGTGTTGCATCTAGTCAAAGGTATTTTCAAGTTCAATGAGATTGAGATTACTTTTACCCTTATACCGAACTAATGAAAATAAAATGTACTTGTCTGGAAATACTGGGTGAATATGGCCTGGTGAAAAAGCAACCCATGATTGCCAAGTCTAGTCAATGAGGTCACCTTGGTCAAGGGGATGTTTTTAGACGTAAGAGACACAAAACGGCTATTAAAATGCTTCTGCATATGCTCAAGGACAAGTAGGATGAACAAGAACATAATGCCTCATCCAACAGAGGCAGTGACATCTTGGCAATCACTACACTTGACATAGCCACTCTTGATCATCTGGATAGTGTGACCTTTCTTGAATGTCAATAATAATACAATGTGAAAAATTCTCATGTAAGTGAAGTAAAGAGTAACCAATGTGAAGCAGGAACACACTGCCTTGGCAGCTTCATCTGAGAAAAAGACCTGATTTTGTAGGGGTTTGTGCAGCAAATGGAAGTTGAAATTGTAAAAAGGAATTAGGTTATAGATAAAATTGGTAACTGATAGAACCTGTTTTTTATCCTACTGGCTTAATTGTTATTTGTGTCAATAAATCAGCTGTTCCAAATCTGTATTGCTTCACTTCTTTTGGTGTCAGCATGTCTATGGGGGGGATCTTCAAGGGAAAAGATAAGACTGTTGTCATGGGTGAGGGGGCTGGAAATTATACAAATACAATGATATTTTACCATAAAACTTTGAAAGAAAATGCATCATTAAGCTTCATAATTAAGATAAGATGTTTTATGAGGATTACACACATTATTTTAAATATTCATGATATACTTTGCCGCTGATGGGTTATCAAAGAGACGGTCAAGAAAATGATTTGCCTGGGGTCACTCATATCAATAGAAATTATGGAGAAAATCCCATGTTTTTATGCATGGTAGTCAATTAGGACCACGGAAGCATGTTCTCTCCCAAATCATATTTTTACTAGGAGGTAATAAAGATATTCTTTATTTCACACACAGGCTAAATTCTTGATGAAGTTAATTTTCTTCACTACATTAAATCCTCTATAAATGATCCAAAGTCACTGTTCTCTGACAGCAGTTCAGTAGTTTATATCAGTGATCACGGACCAGTTCCTAGTATTAATGTGTCCACATCATAAAAGCTGTCAGGAAAATTGATATTAATGAGAGCACTTGCTGGACAACTTAGGACAAAGGCCAAGTGTAAAATTCTATGGACAATGAACTCTGTCTTAAATTCCATAGGCTATACCTTCCTATCAGAATTAAAATGCACCAACAGAAAGATTTCATCATGATCACATAGTGTACATTTGGAAAACCAGAAGATTTAAATCTATAGTGTCAGGGGCTTGCATCTCTTATGCTACATGCTTCATTCAATGCAAACACTCTTTAGTATACATTTAATTAAGCTATTTAAACTTCACCAGCTTCAGGAACAAAGAACAACTAAGAACACTTTGAAACACAGGTAGTTTGTAATGCAAGCATATGACCTCTTACACCATAGGCATGTGCAGTGTAAAAACCCAAGAATTAAATAGAAACTTGCTTCATCTTATACAAATGTTAAGAAAACAAATTATCAGGCACAGAATTATATATAAATCCTCTATACTCTACTCTTTACACAGCTACCAAAATAGGTAATTAGTCATTGTCCTTTAGGGGGTAAAGTATACTTCCGGCATCCCAAGTAGAATTTGAGAAATAAATTGTCCTGGAAGTGTATAAGAAAAATTGCCTCTGTCATAACCAAAGCACTGTTGTTTCCATAAGATGATTTTCAACTTATAAAGTATTTTAAAAATCCACTTAAAACAATATCCTCATAACATAAGCACTACTTATATTTGTTCTTCCTTCAATATTTTGAAATGTCAATAACCTGTTCTTTCATTGGTAATTTATTTACCATCTGTTTATAACCATACCTTATATGCATGTACATAGCTGCTGAGCCATAAACATGTGGGTGTACAGGTGGATATTTAGGGTAGGAGTTGGGATGGGAATGTTAGGGGGTCTTGATCATTGCAAAGTTCTTAAAAAGCCGTAAAATTATTGTGTGCATAAGACATTGTCATTAGAAAAAACTAATACAGTTCACATGAATTCTTTTACTATTTTCAAGTATAATTTAGGTTAATTCAACACAAATTCATATCAAAATGTTGAAGTTTTCAGCAATGGTTTGCTATAACTGGATTATCTACTAATGAAGCTATTTTTATGTGAGGTTTGTAAAACCTTTTGACATTATCCATATTTTAAAATGTCTGGGGAACTCTTGCTCAGTAAGTTTCCAAACCATGTCTTCCAGATGATACTCCAGTTTCTCTAATCTGGTATTCCATAAATGATAAACAATCCATGTTATGACCAATTTCATTATATGAAAATCCCTTCAAAATTATAATCAGGTTTTTGGTTTACCATTATATATTCTGGTATTCCTCTAATCTGAATATGAAGAGTTATATTCATTTAGGGTAAGAACTCATTATATCAATATTTCTTTTAAAAAGCATTCTCTTCAGAACAGTTACATAGTACTTTATATCAGTGCATTTAAGAGATTCCTCTCTACTTTCAGTTCTTTGAGGAACCTCCATACAGTTTTCCATAGAGATTGTACTAATTTGCAGTCCCACCAACAGTGTATAAGAGTTCCTTTCTATCTGCATTCACACCACCATCTGTTGCTTTTGGACTTTTTAATAAAAGCCATTCTAACTGGGGTAAGGTGATATTTCATTGTGGTTTTAATTTTCATCTCCATGATAATTAGTGACATTGAGCATTTTTTCATATGTTTATTGGCCATTTGTCTATCTTCTTTTGAAAAGCTTCTGTTCATGTTTTTTGCCCACTTTTTAATGGGGTTGTTTGATTTTTTCTTCCTGATTTGCTTGAGTTCTTTGTAGATTTTGGTTATTAGCCCTTTATCAGATGGATGGCTTGTGAATATTTTCTCCTATTCTGCAGGCTGTCTATTTGCTTTGTTATTTCCTTGGCTGTACAGAAACTTTTTAATTTGGTCCATCAATCCCACTGCTGGGTATTTAAATGGAAAGAAGTCATTTTACCAAAAAGACACCTGCGTGC
>NW_012148374.1:498544-500095 GCF_000956105.1 Propithecus coquereli | reverse complement strand
AAACACGGACTTCGGTGGGGGGGGAACCAAGGGCAACACACCTAACCTAATCATCTGTACCACGGGAAGGGCGGCGGGAGGAGGGGGGAGGAGGGAGGAGGGCACGGGTATTTGTATACACAAGGAGTGCAATGCGCACTACCCGAAGGATGGACATATTTGAAACACGGACTTCGGTGGGGGGGGCACCAAGGGCAACACACGTAACCTAAACATCTGTACACCCATAATTTGCTGAAATAAAAAAAAAAAAAAAGACACCTGCACTTAAATGTTTATTGCAGCACAATTCACAACTGCAAAGATATGGAATCAACCCAAATGCCCATTAATTCATGAGGGGATTAACAAAATGTAGTATTTTGTATAGCAAAGAATATTACTCAGACATGAAGAAGGCAGGCTTAATGTCTTTTGCAGCAATATGGAAGGAACTGGAGACCATTATCCTAAGTGAAGTATCTAAAAAATGGAAAATAAAACACCACATGTATTATATTGGAACTAACCGATTAGCACACATGTGCACAGAGGGAAGTATAATTCAATGGAAATAATCAGGGGGAGGAGGGAATGGGCAAAACCTACCTAACAGGTACAATAAACACTATCCGGGTGACAGACAAACTTAAAACCCTGACTCGAGCATTACAAAAGTGATCCTGGTAACTAAAACCATTTGTATGCCCATAGTACTTAGAAATTAAAAAAAAAGAGATTCCTCACTCTCTAGACATTAACAAGTAGAATATGAAAGTAAGACGGACCCTAAAATGAAGAAAAACTATGCAAATTAAGAAATAGGACTTCTGAAGTACTGAGAGTGCCATTTATATTGAGATACATGTTTTAAAATCTCTACAAATATCTCTGTTCTTCTGCCAGTAACATGCAGTTTTAGTTACTATAGCCTTGTAGTGTCACTTGAAGTCTGGTAAATTGATGTCTCATAATTTGTTCTTTTTGCTTAAGATTGCTTTTTCTACATGGGATCTTCTCTGGTTCCTTACAAAGTGTAGAATTATTTTTTTCTAGATCTGCAACAAATGATGTTGGTATTTTCATAGGGATTGCATGCTCAACATCTCTAATTATCAGGGAAATGCAAATAAGAACCACAATGAGATATCACTTAACTCCAGTGAGAATGGCTTTTATCAAAAAGTCCCAAAACAATAAATGCTGGTGTGGATGTAGAGAGATAGGAACACTCATATACTGCTGGTGGGACTGCAAACTAGTACAACCTCTGTGGAAAGTAATATGGAGATACCTCAAAGAGCTACAAAGGAGAACTACCATTTGACACAGCAATTCCATTACTGGTCATCTACCCAAAGGAAAAAAAGACATTCTATACAAAAGACATCTGTACTTGAATGTTTATAGCAGCACAATTCACAATTGCAAAGATGTGGAAACAACCCAAGTGTCCATCAATACATGAATGGATTAAGAAAATGTGGCATATGTATACCATGGAGTACTATTCAGCTTTAAGAAGCAATGGTGATATAGCACCTCTTGTATTCTCCTGGATAGAGCTGGAAC
>NW_012148374.1:493626-494819 GCF_000956105.1 Propithecus coquereli | reverse complement strand
ATCCCACTATGATACCAGATTCATTAATAATAAAGAGATTTTTCTGAAAGCTTTGGATTAAGAATAATGTCAATCATCAGTGGATTTCTGAACATTTTCTTTACAAATAGTAAAGGAAACATTATATTCAAAATTAAAAATCCTTTTTAGGGCAAGATAGATCACAGATGGTGTGTGCAAGCCTGGGTGTGTGTGCTTTCTATAGACAACCTACAGAATGGGAGAAAATATTTGCTTTCTACACATCCGATAAAGGGCTGATAATAAGAATCTATACAGAATTTCAGAAAATTAACAAGAAAAAATCAAACAATCCCATCAAAAAGTGGGCAAACAACATGAACAGAAACTTTTCAAAAGAAGACAGAATAATGGCCAGCAAACATATAAAAAGGTACTCAACATCTCTAATTATTAGGGAAATGCAAATCGAAACCGCAATGAGATATCACCTAACTCCAGTGAGAATGGCCTTTGTCAAAAAGTCCCAAAACAACAAATACTGGCATGGATGTGTAGAGATAGGAACAGTATTACACTTTTGGTGGGAATGAAAATTAGTACAACCCCTGTGGAACGTAATTTGGAGATATCTCAAAGAGCTAAAAACAGAAATACCATTTGATCCAGGAATCCCACTACTAGGCATCTACCCAAAGGAAAAAAAGACATTCTATAATAAAGACAACTGCAATCGAATGTTTATGGCAGCACAATTCACAATTGCAAAGATGTAGAAACAACCCAAGTGCCCATCAATACATGAGTGGATTAATAAAATGTGGTATATGTATACCATGGAATACTACTCAACTACAAAAAACAATGGTGAACTAGCACCTCTTATATTATCCCGGATGGAGCTTGAGCCCATCCTTCAAAGTTAGGTATTACAAGAATGAAAAAACAAGCACCACATGTACTCACCATCAAATTGGTACTAACTGATCAACACTAAGGTGCTCACACAGAAGTCATATTCACTAGGTGCCAGTCAGGTGGGAGAGGGGTGGTGGGGGTGGGTAAACTCACAACTAACGGTTGCGGAGTACACTGTATGGGGGAAGGGCATGATTGTAGCCCTGGCTTGGGAGAGGCAAAGGCATTACATGTAACCAAAATGTTTGTACCCCCATAATATTCTGAAATAAAAAACAAAACAAAAAAATGTAACAGGACAAAAATAAATAAAT
>NW_012148374.1:488039-492246 GCF_000956105.1 Propithecus coquereli | reverse complement strand
CTACTAAGTGAGGTATCCCAAGAATGGAAAAACAAGCACCACATGTACTCACCATCAAATTGGTATTAACTGATCAACACTTACGTGCACATATAGTAGTAACATTCATCAGGTGTCAGGCAGGTGGTGGGGGGAGAAAGGGATGGGTATATTCACACCTAATGGGTGCAATGCACACCATCTGGGTGATGGACAGGCTTGAAAC
Organism: Propithecus coquereli; assembly: GCF_000956105.1. NCBI lineage: Eukaryota > Metazoa > Chordata > Mammalia > Primates > Indriidae > Propithecus > Propithecus coquereli. Next base: position 492,041 of record NW_012148374.1, on the reverse strand, counting down.
TCTGACTTGGGTGGGGCAAAGGCAATATATGTAACCTAAACATTTGTACCCCTATAATATGCTGAAATAAAAAAAAACTCTACAAATAGAGTTTAGAGAAACTCACTGAATCTTCACTCCCAAATATAGAAGAAAACACTTGTTTCATTCACAACTTTCTTAGAGTCTTATAAGAATAACTAAAACATTTATCACCGATTCCTCCAATTTTTCTCTAATTCTTTGACCACCAGATGGAATACATACCTTCCCTGATTCTATCTTCTGATCTAAACATAATGATAAGTAAACATTGGGTAAAAATATCCCACCCTTTCAGTATCAGTAAATTTGGTTATTACAAGTACTATGGGATGATGAATATGATGACAAAGTCCTGAAGTGATGAACTGCTTTCTGAAAAGACAAGTACAAATGACAAGTGTTTTAAATTTGGAAGTAAGTCAGCTTTCTCTCTTTCACTTTCTAGACTCAATCGGTGTCAAAGTGACTCACGTTTAGTTTCCACTTAACATTTCTGGAAACAAATCACATTAAATTGATGAGATTTTCTTTTATTTCATACTACTGTTTTTCAAAATTACAAATTGCTTGTCTTGACACTAAAGTATCCACGATGTTTAACTTGGCTGTTTACTCAATTATTTCTTTCTAAAATTAGAAACCTCGCAGTGTTTTTTTTATTTAAATTACAATCACACCAGTAATACTGCTGATCAATCATTTCAAGCTAATGATTAAAAACAGTAAATGTTCTTCTACTCTCCTTAGCTACTCTAAATAGTGTGTCAAACACAGCAGGCTCTATTTATTGTCAATGCATTTTAACACGGGCCACCACATGTAAGAGAGCATAGATTAAACACTCAATATCAGATTTCAATGGCTTTGTAAAAGGGCTAGTCCATAATCAAAATGTGTTATTTAGTAAACCATGTTCTTTTGGGATTTGTTTTCCCCTAGAAATACATTTTGTACTTTGAAAAGCTGTATTTTCATGATTCTATACAGCAGGGAGAGGATGATAATTTTCTAAATGGTTCCAAAAGGCACTTAATTATTCACCAAGAACAATGTGTGTAGAAGAAAATGAGTAAAGAGTTGGTATATCTCATTGTAGAAATCATAATTTAGATATTATACAAATTAATTTACTTTAATTAAATTTTTAAATCATTAGTTCAACCCAGAAATGATAACAGTTGTTTAAATGATACAAAATAACAATGAGCTATCTGGCTTGAATAATAAATTTATGAATAGGTTGCTTTGTTATAAGTAGCAGCTTCTCATGTCTTCCTAATTCTATAGGACTCATTTCTGAGCCATTTCTTGATAGTAAGATGGGAAAAGAACACAAGAGGTATATAATTTGTTTATCAGCTGGCTGTTTTTTCTCAATTCCATTTTCCTTTTTCTTCCCGCCATCTTTAAACTGGAATATACCAGACCTCAGTCATGCTATGTCTTCCATATCTATGCTTTCTTCCTAGGTGATTTCATTTCACCTCACAACTTTATATGTCTATAGAAAAAAGCAGTATGTTACCACCCAGGTGAGTGCCTTGCTCACAGCAGATGGTCAACATACATGTGTTGAATGAAAGAATAAATTCATATGAAGACTAGAAAAAAGAATAAAAAACCATCATTTAAGTTCTCTTCCTAAATATCGTTCATTATCCAAATCGAGTCATCAAAAATGAGACCTTGTAAGATAAATAATTACTGTTTAAATATTATATAATCAATGAATTAAACATGAAATTTGTTTTACTGAAAGGTAGCTTACTCTTGAGTAGCCACACATCCTTTTAACAGAATTTAGAATCATTAATCAAGAAAGATACATGACGTGTACTTTCTAGTCTTGCCTTCCAGAAATATTCTCTTCACTATCAAACTTTGACAAGAAAAGACCCGTTTTTCATTTCCCTTATGATGCCATGTAAAAGACAGTGTTTCAAAGTTCAGCACTGCATTCATCTCTCTACAAAATGTTTTAACTAAAGTCCACGTTTTAGTTCAAGAGTTTTCTACTGCTCAAAGAAATATTTCATGTCATTAACAGCAATCATGTTACAATTAGGGTATTCAGTTAGCTGTGGAAGATATGAAGAAATCTTAAAGGAAAGGTATTTTTGATAAAGTGAAATGTGATTTCCCAAATCGGAGTTGTGTTTCATCATAAAAGAGCAGTGGCCAGAATTTTCCAGACTTTATTTGAAAAGATATTATGTCTGAAGGGGATGGGTCAGTGGAGACACTGGTAGTTCCACTGATGGTTCTATTAGTAGCAAAGTTCCATGTGATACCCAGATAGTGACTATAATTGCTTCCTACAGTTGGCAATATTTTACAGGGTTACTTTAGATTTTTCTTTACTTTTTCAAAAAAAAATCACCCCAGAAATCTGCCTTTTTGTTACTTGACAAGAATATAAAGATTATAGTTTCACCAGCACCTCATTCCCATAAAATTCAATTTTTAAATTCCTCAGTATTACTGTTATTTATGGTGGGCAGATATAATTGTTTCACTAATTACCTATGGAACCATCAAATAGAGAAATTTGAATCAAACTTTGTTTTCTAGCAGCAGGATCATAGAAACTGCTGTGAGGTCTCCAAAACTCTTGGCTTTTCTGTTTATAAGACCGTTAGGTCAGTTACTCATGATAGTTTTATCCAAAAATTGTGCATGTATGTTTTGAAAAAGGATATATACTTTAAGCCTCCTGACTAAATCAGTTAATGAAAATAAGTTTATTTTTTGGTATTTGAATAAGATTATCTACTTTGGTGATAATGGAGCCTGATTTCTCAGAATCCACTCTTCATCATCACCATTTTACAAACTAATAAAAATGCCCCAGACCGAAATACCAGTGGATAACTACGCATGCATAAATTCAACTACTTTACTCATAGCTTCAAACTGTGTGCTTATATTTTATATTTTTTCTTGATTAACTAGCTGCTGGTTCACCCACCTGGGACCTCAAATAGAGCTTAGCAAGACTCAGCTGTTAAGTACAAAAAAAAAAAAGTAGTTTCATGTTCATGCAGAATCAGTGAGTGTCTCTCCTTGAGACATGTGGAGTGAAAGCTTTGGATTTTGAAAATAAGTTCCACCATGACCTATCAGTACACTTTGGACTACATCCGAGAGATTTTTGTGTTCACCCATGTTTATTCTAATTATCCCAAGATGCACCTGATTTTGTATCAACTCCCCAATCTCAGTTTCTTGTGCATAAATCACAGTCAGACTTAGGGAATGGACTCTCCTTTTAACTGACTTTCCTGCTTTGGTTCAAAGACCTTAGTTTAACTTTGACTATGACCCAGCTAAGCTTTGATAACTGACTTCACTCTCCCTGTTGTATGGCCTCTGTTCGACTAGTACCCCCCCTCCTGTATTTCCCTTACCCTAACCAAACTATTCATTGTGTATGACCCATATGTTTCCAATTCATTGCCTGGCATTTGATTTTGGTCCACATACAACTTCGCTATTCCTTTGCCTTTGTTGGTACTGACATTTCAGAGTGGTTGTCAGTATAAATTATAAGAAGTATTTATCTAAATCTTCTGACTAGTTAAGTTTCAAATGTTTGGTGGATTGATGTACAATTTCTTTAAATTTCATCTCGGTGGACATGTAGAGAATATTAAACTTATTAAAATATTCTTGAGCTTATAACATTCATAATTTAGGGAATCTCTGCTTATCCCTGCTTGTAGCACTTTAAGCTGCACATTTCATGGCTTGATATAAAATTACTTCAAGGCATCTCTACATACAATTAGAATATTTTGTGACAAAATACTGTGTATTCTTTGTGCATTAATTTAACAAATTGGTATTGTGTCCTTATGATGGACCAGGCACTGCACTAAGTACTAGAGATCTCCGCCCTTAAAAATATAGCTGACAGGGATTCTGGATTTAGCCAACGATTGTTCCTTATTAACATCCCACTATGATACCAGATTCATT
>NW_012148374.1:483618-487014 GCF_000956105.1 Propithecus coquereli | reverse complement strand
CATTACATGTAACCAAAATGTTTGTACCCCCATAATATTCTGAAATAAAAAACAAAACAAAAAAATGTAACAGGACAAAAATAAATAAATAAAAATCTTTTTTACTCTTCTTTAACTCTCTTTCAACATTTTTAAATCATGTGTAAGTATATCAAAGAAAAATACAATTATTCCAAAGACTGCAGATTGCATAGATACAGTAGGAGACTATGTTGTTCTCTGAGCCTTTTAGCTTGAATGAACAGATTCTAAGCACAAATGCTGCCATAACATATATAAATAGGAGAGTTTCTTAATTTTATGTAGTGTCTCTTTTGAAATAAATACACACTAAATGTATACAATTTTAAAAATACAGAAAAGCACTAAGAATAAAAATGCACTTTATTCATTCCTTCAACAAAATTTTAACCTTATGCCTACCATGTGCTACCATGTGTCTCCTCAAGCTTTTAGAACTACAGAGGTGAATAAGTCAGGTAAGGTCCCTGTTTCCATGGAAATTATCTTGTATGTGGGTGGGGAGATTAATAAGAGACAAGTAAACTATTAAATTTGATTTGATAACTACTATTAATACAATTTTAAAGGGATAAATAGTATCAATGCTATTGCTAATTTTCCTGGCTTTAAATATATGAGACAATCAATTCCAGATTCAGACATGCTGTGCTTTCCCCCTGACTCTTTAGTCCACTCCTCTGTATGGGACTGTTACTATACGTGATAAACCCACTTGCTCTGAATGCACAGCCATTGTCTGGTTATCATCCTTCTAACAAGGTTCACACATCAAAGCAAAACTCATTTCAAAGCCTTTTTGAATTAAATTGAATATTTGAGACACTGCAAAAAATGTCCTCCTAAAAATAATCTATGCTTACTGAATTCTTTTCAAATGCCATATTCTGACAAAAAGGTAATCAAGGTTATTCTTGCATGACTTCTCCTTTTCATATTCATGCCATCTTATTGGTTATGACTCTGCCAGACTCTGGCTGCTCCTTTTCTCTCATTTTGCATTCTATTAGTTGAAACAGAATTTTATACAGGTAAACATTAACACTGATATGTAACATAAGCCAGATTTTAGAATGAGACTACCATTAAATTATTTAATAAGTATGTATTTTACACAAGACATTGTATTAGGGTGCAAAGCAAAGAGTAAAGGAAAAAATATATAAAATTATCATAAGTTTATTTTAATGTATTTGGAAACAGAAGTTAAGATATGTTCTAATAAGTAATATTATTTTGTTTGCATAATACAAACTTACTGCCCTTATTTCAGCTGTTGGATAATTGCCCCCTACCTTGGGTGCCATTTTGTTAGTGACCCAGAGCCTGTCAGATAAAATTTTTAGTCACTGATGGGAAACAACACCAATGGAAAAGATATGTATCCTATTGACAGGATATTACTATCACCTTTATATCTAGTAAGAATTTTATAGGAGCCAATATTCTCTATTATATTTATACATTTTAGATTTCCCAAGGATCATATCTATGAATACAGTAGCCCCCCTTATCTGCAGGGAATATGTTCCGAAATCCCAAGTGGGTACCTGAAACTGTAGATAGTACTGAACCCTAAATGTATTATGTTTTTTCCTATACCTTCATACCTATGATAAAGTTTAATTTGTAAATTAGGTACAGTTAGAAGATTAACAGCTTCTCCTTGGCATGTATGTGGCTTCTCTTTGACATATCCGAATAGACAGCATCACTACTGTTGTGCTTTGGGGCCATTCTTAAGTAAAATCAGGGTCACTTGAACACAACACTGTGACATCATGATAGTCAATCTGATAAGCTAGAGGGTTACTAAGTGACTAACAGGCATGCATTGCATACAGCACCGACAAGGTGGATAAAGGGATGATTCACACTCCAGGCAGGACAGAGCAGAAGAATGGTGCAAGATTTCATCACACTACTCAGGACGGTGCACAATTTAAAACTTATGAATCGTTTATTTCTGAAATCTGCCATTTAATATTTTGAACCATGCTTGACCATGGTAACTACAATTACAAAAAGCAAAACCATGGATAAGGGAGACTACTCTACCACTATAAAAAAGTGTTTTCGATACTGTTAAAAAACTGTAAGTCAGAGATGGGAACAGAGTTTAAGGCTATGAAGTACATGAGTTGAAGCCAGAAAATATTTGTGATTATGAATAATATGTAATAATACACAAAGCCATACACATAAAATGCATATTATCTATAAATGTGTATAATATATAAAATATTTGTATAAATATGAGTGAATTATATATAAAGTTGTTAGTCTCTGCCTCATTTATTTTTAATATTTTGATGATTTTGAGAGAAAATTTATACCTAATATTTTTAAGTGAATAAAGCTAAAAGTCTAGTCAAGATCATGTTATGGCTAATTCCAAGCCAGCCATAAAATGCCAGCCCTAGAAATCTACTCTTTTAAGTTTATCTGTAATTGTTTACAAACTGAGTCTTTAATTCCAGGTGACAGCTATGTCTTTAGTTTAAAATTAGCAACTATTAATAATAGTTAGCACCTATTACAATAGTTCAATTTGATTTCTGTTGAACTATTATCTCTAATCTGCCATTCTTTGTTTAGAGAGTTTGAAAAATTCAGTAAAATCTAGTTTAATTTTCTTCTTCTGAAAATGAAGTAAAAGTATATTTGACCTATCAGGATTGCCAACATACTAATGGCCTGAAGGTTTTGAGTTGCATATGATTCATGGTTAAAAATCTGCCTTTTGGCCACTAGAGTTAAGGCCAAAAACTTTTCTAAAGATATTCAGATTGAACCTATGATAGGATGGAAATTAAAAGGTATAGTATGTTCCTATTCCAGGGCGAATAAATAACGGCTTTACCTTTACAGAAGTGTCAGCATGGAAATTAGCATGGCAGCAAATTAAAGGTGACATATAATATGCATTTTGCATGCAAAGTATCCTTCTACCAATTAATACCATGCTTGTGTCAGTAAAGGCTAATTTTAAATGATTTTAGGGTCTTGTACATTTTTATTGATGAATGTGTCAAAGGGAAGCAAGTTCTGAATAATTGTAAAACCATGCATTACAAACAAAAGTAGTAAAGAGAATTTATAAGGCAGAGAGAAAAAAATGTGAGCTTTGCCTCAATGGCTCATCAAGAATGGATCTCTGGTTTGAACGTATGTGATATTTAAGTGTTGTGACTCATGCTGCAAGCTTTTACTCTTATTTACTTGATATGTTGATTATAAATTTTTCAAATTAAAAAAATGATCAATATTTGGGAAATAAACAAACATTTCCCTTGGTTGACTTTGATGAGATTATTGTCGTTTTGTTGTTGCAGCTGTTGTTTGATTATTTTCTTTTTCTTTAGCTTGCAGGAA
>NW_012148374.1:473943-483293 GCF_000956105.1 Propithecus coquereli | reverse complement strand
AAAGTGAATTTAATTATTGAATATTTTAAATGCTAAACTAACTACGATTTGACCATCAAGAATTACATTGTTTTTCTAAGTCATTATCTGAAAGACTGCAAGTGTTTTATGCAAAAATCTTTACTTGTCATCCATTCTGCACTTGCATCCCTTTCCACATTAAAGCCAGAGTGATGCCTTCAAACTCAGAAATGATCATGTCACTCCCCTACTTCAAATTATTCTATAGCTTTGACAGCTCCTAGCATACAGGTTGAAAGTCTTACCATGAAAGTCAAGGTCCCCCATGATCTTCCTATATTCACTTGGTTTTACTCCAACCCTTTGTATTCCAGCTACACTGGTCTTTCAGTTAATTGCCATAATCCTTTCTGACTCAGGGAATTACAAGCATTGTTCCCAGTCATCCTCCACCTAATCACGTATCAGTCACTCCTCCTGCAGATCTGAGATGTTACTTTCTAAAGAAGCTCTCACACATTCTGCCCTCCATACTTCCTTACTCTCTATCTAGGTTAGGTCTCTCTGATCTAGTCTCACTGACTATGCTTCCTGACATATGCTCCTATAATTTTCTCCTTAGCACTTAATACAATATATTTCTTATTAAATATTTATTTGCATTTTTACTTCCACCTTCAGCATCTACTAAGTGTTATACAGAACAGGTATTAAATAAATATGTTGAATGTATAAATGAGTGGATTACAGTTATTCAAAGTGATATACTACAAGCTCTGTTGAAGTTGACAGAGTCATTACAAATAGTTGATTTTTGTCTTTCTATTCCAACTTATCATTTTTACTCATCTAACTTGCTTTCACCATGATACTTTTTTCATTCAAAATCATATTTAATATGAGTTTTAGTAAAGGTTAGGTGAAATGCTTTGATGCAGGGGAAAGCAATCATAGATTTTTATGTAAAAGAGAAAAAAGAAATGGCTAACCCTTCACCCCATGCTGTGCTATTGTTTCCTACATGTTACCAATTAAATATTTTCAGTTAATGTGTGTATGCGTGTAAGTGTTTGTGCTCTAGACTGATAATTCTCAAGTTGAAATAGGTGTTGCCTTGGCCTTGGGAATTCTCTGCCCTGCTCAGCCTAAGGCAAAATTTGCTCGTTGATGAAAATCACTATTACTATGCTAGTAATATCACTTTCACCCCTGCTGCTATAGCTGCTGCCTGTTCTGTTGCCTTGAGATTTTCAAAATGCAACAAATGGTAGCTACCCAGAAATTAGACTGAACTATTTAGGAGAGTCAGCATTTAATTGATGTTTTTTTCTTCACTGAAATATATAGGTTAAGACAACAATGAAAACAGATAATTTCAAAAGGAATCAGACAGCTGTCAGAAATATTTTATGTCAAAATATATATTTAGTGATTTTTCCATTCCATTTGGAGGTATTGCCATACTACTCTCTCCTAAAAGGAAGAGGGTCTTGAATCTATTTCAATTCTCTATAAAAGGCCATTTTCCCTATGATATAATGACAATTATTTCTTACCATTGGTGAACATAATTTGGATGATCATGCTTTAATAGGGTTTCAATCCTTTGATACTATCCATTTTTGCTAATGTCCTTGGCACATGAGATTTTTAGAGTTTTCACCATGCTCTCATTTGTCAGTGATATATGATGAGATTTATGTGCAAAAATTCTATTAATATTAATGAGATTAGCTCTCATAAATCTGATGTTATTGCTGATAGAGTAGATTCTGGAAACAGTAAAATTCTTTACATTAATTATAGAACAAATCGAGTTACTTAGTCAAGTATATAAATACATAAAATAGTTAAGTAGTAAGTAATTAAATATGACTAATTAGACAAAGTCATGACAATTCTAACAATTATGATAATAAAGAATTTCAAACAATTACCATTTTCATTTTGACAACTCTTTTTTTTTCAAGCCAACTTCTGTATAGCTCACTTTTAAACAGTGAGATCAGATCGTATGGCTTGCCTAGATGTTGTGCAGAGGACTGATTATTGCTGAAGAGTCTTTATCTGCAGGTTATCAGTCTGCATGGATGCACATGCTTCTGCAACTACATCACCTAGCTAAATTCTCCTCAACTTTGTGGCTTGTTTTTCTGAGACAATCCTTTGAGTCATAGGTATATTCTTCTTGAGGATATTTTCTCTAGCTTCTTCCAGGTGTCACAGGGCTAACATCAGCCTAATGGACACATGTCTGATGATTTGCTGTTCCTTCTTCATGTGGAATCTTCCTTGGCTACTTGGCATCCTCAATTCTGAATTTTACAACTCTAAGTATTGTTGTTTGATGTTGATTTTTTTCTCCTTGCACAATTCAAATGATTTGCTCTGGGAAAATAATGAATCTGACCAACAACTATAACAGTTGTCATTCATTTACTGTTAATGTATATATTATTTTTCAATGAACAGTTATTGAACATCTATTATTTATTAGTAAATGCCAGGGATGTAAAGATAAAGAGATTTATCCCTGCGTTAAAGGAATTACAGAGTAGCAGTAAACATAGACATGCAAATTACCAATGCAGATACACAGAATTGACTGTGTACAATGAATTACAGAAACACAGAGAAAAGTAACTCCCTGAACTTATGATGCAGACAACATAAGCAATGTGTAGAAGGTAGCAATAGTTGAAAAATGAATCTTTAGGTATTCTTGATTTCTAATTAACTGGTTCTTGGTGGAAGTAAGGGTTTCAATATCCAGATATGGAAATTAAAGTAAATAATAAAAAGGCCAGGTATAGTGGCTCATACCTGTAACACCAGCCCTCTGGGAGGCCGAGGTGGGAGGATCGCTTGAGGCCAGGAGTTTAAAACCAGCCTGGCAACACAGCGAGATCCTATCTCTACAAAATACTTAAAAACTTAGCCAGGTGTGGTGGTGCATACCTGTAATTTCAGCTACTTGGGAGGCTGAGGCAGAAGGATCACCTGAGCCGGGGTATTCAAGGTTACAGTGAGCTTTGATTATGTCACTACAGTCCAGCCTGGGTGATAAAGGGAGACACTGTCTCTAAAATAAATAGATAGATAGATAGATAGATAGATAGATAGATAGATAGATAGATAAAAAACTAAAAGCTGGTATTTTTCTTTTAACCAGATCATGCAACATTTTAATCAGTAACTTTTTGAATGGATAAGAGAAGTTGGACAGATGGCATACAGCAGAGGTAGAAATAGAAAATTACCGGGTGAGTTTAGGGAGCTATAAGAGACTACAGGATGGATGTGGTGAGTCAGGTTGAGACCACATTTTTTTCTTTGCCCTAAATGACCTTTAAACTATTGGGATTATCCCCACTCCAAATCCCCAAATCTCTGTCACACACTGCCTTTCTATTAGTTTTCTGATAAATGCAACTTCAAGCATGACACCTCTCTCTAAAACCTTCCCCTCACTCCTTCCAACAAAACTCAAGCAACTTGTAAGACTTACCAGGTCTTCAAATTACATGCTCTGCCAATAGTTTCAGATTTTATCACCCTTTAATTTCAATTCACCCTTTGCACTCCATCCAAACTGAGTCACTTGCAGTTACCTAAACCTGCCATTCTTTTTCATGCTGTTGTTTGTACACTGACAGCTGCTTTCCCCAACTCAGTTCTTTGTTTTCCTTGTGAATACTCATTGTGCCTTCTAAGCTAGCTCAAAAGCCTCTGTGTTAGTTTCCTTTTGCTAATTTAACAAATTACCATAAATTTAGTGGCTTAAAATTACCATAAAATAACAAAAAATTATTTTCTTACACTTCTGGAAGTTACAAGTCTGAAATAGGTCTTGGGCTAAATCAAAGTGTTGTCTGGGCTGCATTCAATCTGGAAGCTCTATAGGATGATCATTCCCTTGCCTTTTCCATTTTTGGGGGAGCCATCTGCATTTCTTGGCTCACTGTCCCCTCTTCTATCTTTAAATTGAGCTCACCGAGATAATCCAGGTGTATCATCCCATCTCTAGATCTTTAACTTGATCACATCTACACAGTCCCTTTTTGCCATGTAAGGTAACGTACTCACAAGTTTCAAAACTAGGATGCAGACATCTGCGGGAGCGGGCATTATCTACCACAACCAGCTTCTCTGTAAAGATTTACATCATCCCCATCCCATCACCCAGGGTTAGTTTTTCCCATTCCCTGTATATTAGTCAGCTTGGACTGCCATAACAAAATAACATGGATTGGGAGGCTTAAACCACAGAAATTTATTTTCTTGTAGTTCTGGAGGCTAGAAGTCTCAGATCAGGGTGCCAGCACGGTAAGGTTCTGGTGAGGGATCTCTTACTAGCTTACGGACAGCCACCTTTTTGCTGTGTTCTCACATGGCAGGGAGAGAGCTCTGGTATCTATTCCTCTTCTTGTAAGGGCATCACTTCTATGGAATCAGGGCTAGACCCTTATGACCTCATTTAACCTTAATCATCACTTTAAAGACCCTATCTCTAAATCATTCACATGGGTGGGGGCAGTTAGGGCTTCAACATATGAAATTTGGGGAGACACGATTCACTCTATGGTACCAAGTTTCCCCAGAATCACATACATATGTATCTTTTCTGTACCATAATGAGCCATTTTCATGTGTCTCTTAATTAGACCCTGAGATTATTAAAATTAGCATCCATGCCTTTTCAATTGTTTAAGTCTAGTGCCTCAAAACTAATAACTGTTTGACCAAAAATATTTTATTGGAGGTAAAAAAATTATCTCAGCTATCCTGTGAGAAGATGAAATTAACTGCATGTGAAATTAATTGTAACAGGAGGAATTGCCAACATAGACCATAGAGCAGGCTATGGTCAGCTAGAGCCATGGTAGTGGGAAGACCTCCAGTGCTCCATGTACTTGATTAAAATTTATTCAAGCCCATTGCCCTCAAATGTCTCTCCTATTTCTAAAATTCTCTTCCATTTTTCAAAATAACAAATGGCAAAATAACGGGGAACTCTGCCATAAAACAGCAAAAGAAAAAGTCTTATGATCCAAAATGAATAACCTTTTAACTCACCTCCCAGATAACAGTAATTGCATTTATCAGAAACTATTTGGAATTATAAACCTTCACATCTTGAACTCAATTATGCTTTCCCCTCTAAGTGCATTTTAGAACTTTAGAATGTACGATAAATTCAACATCAAATATATGTTAGTGCCTTAATAAACAATAATTGTAATGAGCAGTTTTAACAATAAAATGTTTTTACTTGATTTTACTAACCAATATATAAAAGAAATGAATTTATAGCATTAAATTGCTATTAATAATAATGTCTTCTGACATATATCTGCTAGTAGCCAGAGGGAATTTTATACCTCTTATTAACTTCTTTTAATGGACTAAATTTAAATCAGAATCAGAAATAAGATTTTCTTTTCTTTTTGTTTTTATCTTTTTCAGAACTAGAGCTAGAAATAGTCATATGATTAGATAGATTTTCTATGAAAGATCTGTGGGATAATACTAAAATCTTCTTTATTTGTAATATTTGAGAAAAATAAAGTCATAAATTTTTACGCTCCCACATTTTTATCCACCATAATATTTTATACAAGGCAAAATTTATGTCAGTATAATCATTGACACAACACTCATTATAGAGGCAGTCTTAAATATATCAAGTTGCATGTACAAAAGTATATTGTTTGTTAATGTGAGTTTATTACAATTATCTCATAGAAATTATGATTTAATAAACAGTTACCAAATTTTTTATTAGATGATTTTTTTTGTTTTATAGGACAGAAAGTCACTCAAATGAGGACAAAAAATAGTGTTTATCTTAATAATTGAACAGCATTTCATAGAACACAGTGGGAAGACATTTGGCTAACTGAGAAACTATAGAACGGAAGCCCATTTGACTTATCCACTTTCTGTGACATATAGAACACCTACCCAGTTGTCCAAAATTCAATAGAAAAACCATAAATTTCTACTATTTCATCAGTCTAAATAATGTACCCATAGGCACTTATTGATTACATTATATTTAAATGTGGCTATTTCTGATGATGATAGTTTACAGCTGATAGTGGTAGCTTTGAGAATGTGTTAGTTACAGAATTTAATAAATGGTTTATAAATAGCAGATCCATTAATAGAAGACACTATCACCCCTGTTAAGCGGGGTATATTCAGTGCTTGGCAAGGGTCTGACATTCAGGTTCTACTGATGATTTGACTCTTTCCCATTCTCTCATTTCCCCATTCCCAAACATCCAAAACTATATGATCCCTGATCTGTTCACTAACTTTAAAATGTGGCAGAAAATTTAACTTTCATTATTTATAAAGATACATCATAATGTGATCATTGATTGTTTCAGGCCACTGAAAAGAAGCAGGAAGTATGTCTTTTAACAAAATTATAGAATTGTCCTGCCTTTTCCTATTTTCTTCCAGGTTGTCCAAATGGATTTAAAGTTATCCTTTTCTTATAGCACATAAACAGAGGCCTTCCCAAGCAGAAAAAAACATTCAGTGTTCTAGTGTTTTATGACCATAACTCAGGGGACACAGCCTCATTGGACATGTGATCTGAGCCAGCAGAATGCCAGAAATACTTTAACAATCTGTTTTCATGTTGCATAACAGGGACTGATAGCTCCTGCCCTGAGGTGCAATTATCTCAATTTTCCCTGCACTACTTAGACACAGAGAGTTTTATGCTTTTGTTTTCAACAATTGCAGCATCATGGTTCTATTTATGTATTTCCATATTTATTAAGACCTGTAGTCTTGGAGAAACCCAATCTGAATCAAATTAAGTTGAAAGAGAAGACCTAAAGAGATTCATCTACAAAATCTCTGACAAAGCCAGGAGGTTTTTTCTTAAAACATGCAAACCCATCAAGAAACCAACCTTTGTGATACATTTCTTTCTATATCTCGCCACCCTTACCACCTCCAGGACTTAACCCTCTGTTGCCTTGATCCAGTATTGGTTTGATTGTTCCCTGGCTTGCTGTACAGCTGTTATATTGAAAATTTTCTTCCATATCATCCTAGGAATGCCTTTCATTTCTCTCCTATGTAAAGGCTTAGTAATTTCCTGGATTCTATGATTTTCTTTTTCATGTTTTACCATGGCTTTCAATGGCACATAAAATGTAGCTTTTTGAGTTCTCTCGTCTGAAAATATAATCAAATCAATCTTAACTTTTGACATAGTTGATAAACAATAACTAAGTTTGAAATATTTTTTCTACAAGTCTGAAGACATTCCTGCATTGTCTTTTGCCTTTTTTGCTGATGTTGAGAAATTTAATGTTATTCTACTTCCTGACTTTTTTCCTTATATGCAAGCTTTACACATCTTTTCCTTATTCTTTCTGTTCTTCAATTTCAGGACGATGGGTCTGTGTGTGTGCCTGTGTATGTGTATGTGTGTCTGTGTATATGTTGTATTTATTGTCCTGGGTACTTGAGGCACCTTTTAATGTAGAAACTCATGGATTTTCATCCTGAAAAAGCTTTTTACAATTATTTCTTTGATAAAAGGATGATCCTAGTTTTCATCTTCTTTCTTTTTCTGAAGCAATTCTGAATCAGATATGTGATCTTGTAGACTGATCTAAATTGATGTATATTTTTTCTGTTTTTCATCTATGTTTATTTGTTTCAATTCTGTAAGATTTTTCTCAACTTTATTTCTATTTTTTAATAAATTTCCACTACCATCTTTTTCAATAGCTTTCTTGTTTTCTCATTGTTTCTTTTTATTGTCTTTTGTTCATATTTCATGTGTAATATCTTTTTTAATTCCTCTGAAAATATTAAATTCCTTCATTTCTGAATTACTTCTGCCCTTGCCTCTATTTTCTCAGAATCCACTTTTGTGATTGTATGTTTTGACTTTTTTCTGCCAGATTAGGTACGTTTCTCAAATATCCGTCAATCTTTCACTCATAAGCATATTGGAACCTCTGTGTATGAGTATGGCTTGAAAACACAATGCTTTATTATAAGATCCCCAGATATCAGTTAATGTATACATCATTTCCTCTTTGGGTTGTCAGATTTCTCAATAGGAATTTCCCAGTTTCTTCCCTGGGAGTACAAGTCTAGCTCTCTACCCTCTTGAAGGAGTGTAGAAAATAAAGTCAGGTAGTCCTAAGGCCAATGAGAATAATCTTAAGAGAAAGAGAAGGGCGCACTGAGACAAAAAGAAAAAGCCATGTAAAGACAGAGGCAGAGACTGGAGTTATGCTGCCAAAAGCCAAGCAGCCACCAGAAGCTGGAGGAAGCAAGAAAGGATTCTTGGTGACACCTTGACTTTCGACTTCTGGCCTCTAAAACTGTGACAGAATACATTTCTGTTGTTTAAACCAATATTGAAACTTACAAACCCCTATATAGTAAAAGGGATGCTTCCAACTTCACTGTGATCACAGATGGCTCTTGTGAATGTTCTGAGGGAACTGGAAATTATCAGTGTGAGTCTGGAGTACGTGAGTGCTGAGGGCTTGAGCATGAGTGTACATGGAACAAGCAGAAGGGGGGTACACAATTGCAACTTGGAATAAAAATCTGTCTTTTATACATTTGTTGAAAATTAGAATTCTTGGCATTTATGCGGATTTTTTGTATAGTTTTAGAACTTAGTTGTAGTATTTCTGCCACAAACTAATTAACTAGAGGGAAATTAACTCACCTTCCCTGAGCCTTAGTTCATGCACAAAATGAGGGATTTCAATAGGAAGAAACACTTTTTCCTACAAAATAATTTTGTTCTAATTTCTATATAAATTTTAAACACAAAATCAATTAATTTTACCATAAAAGTATTAAGTTGATTGATAAAAGCACACATATATAGTTTATCAGTTTTGTTTAATTAGTGCCACAGAGACTCATTAGCTAGTTATCTACATTTGAATTGTCTGTATTTTATCTATTCATACCTTTTTGTTTGTGAGATAGTAATATAATGATTTAAACACACAGGCTTTGTTAGCACTGGCAAAATTAAGTGTTAATTTGGCTCTTTTCCTACTCAGTGGTAAAACTGAACTATATTCAATACCATTGATTCCATGACCTATTTTACATTTTCACTTATAATGTTAACAACTAATAACTTTGTAGCCTTAATGTTGAGATGAGGAATTTGCCTCTAATAATTAAAGTTTGATTGAAGACCATTAAAATCTCATTGATTTTTTCTTATGATTAATGAAGTAAAAAAAGTTTGTACTTGTATTTGAATGGAAAATCTGGCAAATGATAAATAATTTGAGGATATCTCAAATAGGGATGCAGTGAACAAAATATACACATATATGCACAATACATTTAGTCATTTGCCTTAATTTGCCATA
>NW_012148374.1:468826-470063 GCF_000956105.1 Propithecus coquereli | reverse complement strand
GGAAATTAATGGATTTAGAATTCTGTAGCACCTATGGTTAAACCACAAATACAGTGAGAAAGTATGCGTTAATGAACTTTAAATACTAAAGAATATTTTTTCTGCTGGCCATCAACAATTTGAGTCTGAGTAGCTCCTTTTGCATATCGAATGCTAATATTTTTACTCTGCAGGTCAGTAGTGGGAAAAGAGGTAGGGATTGTCTTTCAATGTAAAACAGTAAAAGCTAATAGAATAAAGGATTCTATTCTCTCCAGTTTCCCAAGGGAATTGTATACTTTGAGTTATTCCAAATGCAAGTGTGTCTCAGTCAAAATTTTAATTTCAAAATTTTTTCCATCAAGCAAATTAGAGTAGGCAGACACAACAGTGGTCTCGGGGCCCAAGTTTTAAAAACTATGGCAAGTATCAGACTGAACCATTAAAATGGTCAGACTGAATCAGTTACTGGCCTTGGAACAAAATTTGCTTCTGTGACAATTATTTTTTGTAGACAAAGCAATGCACGTTAATGACAGGACATTTAAGTTTTTAGCCCTTTAGTTCAAAGACGAGTCAAGGGGTTCCAAGAGCTCTGAGGAGCAGCTGGCAGAGGAGAAAGTTTATATCTGAGAACAGAAACAAAAAGATCTCCAATTAAAAAACCCCAAACTGAATATTGCAAGAGGAAATGTAAACCAGAAATTGTTCAAATTTGAAAGTGATGATAGCAGGTGCAGAGTATTAGGAGCATTAGCTGTGCATTAGAATTTAGACTTAAATAAACAAAGACAATTGAATGAGCTTTCCCATGCAAAGAAAGGCAAACACAAAATTTTAGAAAAAGATTCAAAAATCAGAGCAAGATCAAAGCTGATATTGTGTTGCTACCTATCTGGAGGTAGGTTAATTATTGAATTCTTTAATTAGAAGACAGCATATCAATGTTACTAAGACTTTTGATGTCATAATTTTGGCAATTTAGGATTCGAGGGAAAATGTGAGAAGGAAGAATTAGTCCAGCTCATGCAGCGTTGGCGAATTTTATTTAATTCCTGGCTCTGACACTTACCAGAGAAGCAGATTGTGACTGAGCCAAGTTTGCTTCAGACAGGCAAATATTTGGGGAGACTGTATCCATTTTTATAGATTTTAAATATTTTATTCTTTTTTCTTTGATCACCTCCTCACATTTCAGTCCTTCCACAACAACTCACATTTCATAATGATAAGGAAAAAATAATTTGCTCATCTAGGT
>NW_012148374.1:465498-468665 GCF_000956105.1 Propithecus coquereli | reverse complement strand
AAATATACTTGTAGCTCATATTGTAGGTCATATGATTTTTCTGTTGCACAGTGCTGGTTAATTTTATGTAATTATTAAGGCTCCTGTAGGACTGACTGGCTTACAAGGAAACAAGTTACAAGAAAGGAAGGACAACACTGATTGAACACATATTTTGTATAAGGATTTATCCTATTCCTTTTATAAATGATCAAATCTCACCATATCTTTGGAGAATTATGTCATTATTAGCCCCATTTTATTGTTAAGATTTCTAAAGTTTAAAGTGCTTAATTTATATTGCTTCTTATAATAGGGCAAGTTAAAAGTAAAATCAGAAGACAGACCATTTATCAACTGCTTGCAAATTTCTTAGATGTAGTTTCTGTTAAAAGAAGATGTCAGAGATTGCTTATTATTTTCAATAAACATTTTCTCCTTTTTTGTAGTAATAGAACTCCTAATTTTAGTTGGGCCCTGCATCTGTCAACCCACTTCCAATTGTGTGTCTCACAATGTCTGGCCAAAGGATATGAGAAGATGGAAATCTTTCTCAAAAGAAAGCCAAGGTGTGCATTCTCTGCACCTCTTCTTCACCTTTTTCTCCTTGAATCTGACTGTGATGTCTGGAGTCAAAGAAACCATTTTGGACCATAAGACAGTTGTAAGGATAAAAACTACTCCTAAAACAACAAAATAGAAATAACCAGATAGAACAACCTGAGTTCCCAGAGATTTCATAGAGGAGAATTAGCATAAAATCAGTTGGATGGTTCACCTCAAGACTTTCACATGTAAGAGAAATGAAAACAGATATTATTCAAGCAATTGATTTGTTTGATCTTTTGTTATTTTTAGATAAACCTAGCCCACAGGTTTCAAATTTTTTGATAAACAGTAAATGAAAAGCCTCAAGAATAATAACTTGACAGCAAGAAATAGAAATATTTCAACCAAGAGATTTGTAGGGCTTTCTGACCATGGTAATAATTGGAAGGGGTAGAAAAAGGGATAAAAGAACTCAATCAAATATAAATGACAAGCAAGAAGGTAAAACCTAACATAGTTTCTCTATAACTGTGCATAAAGCCCGCTTCCCTTCTCAGGGATAACTTTCACTCATATCTTAACAAGTACCATTTAATGCTCAGATCTCCTTCCCAGCAGCATCTTGAGCTCAGAGATGGCATAAATATGTCTTTAAGTGGTAGATATAGGCTATAGGCAGGAACATGTTCAGTAAAAACTTCCTCTATTAACCTAAAGTCATCAAAACGAGAAAATAGGCAGATAGAAATTCCCATTCCTGTTCCATCTCAATCACAGAATCAAGGACAATGCACAAGATATGTGAGAGAAGACTCCCCTTATACACCACTGCTCTGTGAAAGTGTAGAGCTGGAAACCGATACAAAAAGTCCAACAATAACTGATGCTGCCAAATGCAAAGTGAATGGCTAGAACCAAATGGGAAAGCTACTTATTTTATTTTGCTACATGCTCAAGGCTTGATTTTCATTTCCCACTTTCAGATTGTCATTTTGCTCATGAAGTTTTTCATTAAACTTTCAGCTGACAGGCAAGTGATAGTCTTCAAACCTGGAATTAGTTCAGTAATAAGAATCCTTGCTTGAGGCTCTATCTGCATTTCCGAGGCAGAACAGTGTCAAGGAAGAGTTCTGCCAGAGGGAATTTTTAGAGGTGGGAGCAGATTACAGATCAAGAACTCTCTCCTAGTACTTTCCCTCCACCCAAGCCCTTCCATTCAGTCTGGGTGCATTTATTTAGGCAGTCTCACCCTCTTGGAATTCAGGCTGAGGAAAAACAGGCAAGCATAGAAACTGACCGCCAGGGACAAATTGCCTGCTGTGGCTTTGTTGAAATACAAATCAGTGTTACGACCAAATAGCTAGATTTTAAATAAGCTTACCAAATCTATTCACTGCACTGAATTTATAGGTTACTGACAATAGTCCTCGGTGGATTTTCAACATTGTTTGCCACATTTAATTTTGTTTTTACTAAGTATTGTAATTGCATTATTTTCTTTAATTTATATACATACATACTAAAATAAAACTTTCCCTTTTAAAAAAACTTTGGAAACTAAAATCACATACAATGA
Organism: Propithecus coquereli; assembly: GCF_000956105.1. Classification (NCBI taxonomy): domain Eukaryota; kingdom Metazoa; phylum Chordata; class Mammalia; order Primates; family Indriidae; genus Propithecus; species Propithecus coquereli. The sequence continues at coordinate 466,561 of NW_012148374.1, read as the reverse complement.
AAACTTACTTGGGTTATTTTTCATTACCAAATAATATATTTAGGGTTAACATATTTAAGAAATGGGAATTTTACTTTAAAAGAATACAGTAAGAAAAACCCAAGTGAATATGTGAATCTGTAACTTAGGGAAAACTGGGGTAAGCCTTTAAAACTAAGGAATAAACAAAATAAATACAATCATTTAGAAACATTCTATTCGTTTTCTCTTGGTTGTCTTAATTAATGTTTGAAGACATTGCCTCTACACAGAAAGTGCCACTGAAACAATTCAGTCTGCTTAAGGATTTAAAATCATTGTCAAATTTCAGTATTCCTGGGAGGTAGCTAAATTTCTCACAGAACCCATGAATATTTCTCAAATGACTCTGAATATATGAAGTGACTCTAAGCTAATGAAAATTGAATGGGGGCTGGAGTTTTCCCCCAAAGCCTAATGTTTAGAATTTTAATCTACCATATTCAGTCAGCCCTAATTAGAGGACTTCAGCACTGTGCAGACATCTATCACCATGATGTGACTCTGGGGAGGCATGTGTGTGTAATTAATCACCATGAATACCTGCCATTCTCTTTTCCCTTGTGGAGATTGGAAGGAGAGAGATGGGTAGAGTCACCACATTGTGTAAATAACTCCACTTCCTATCAGTTCAATTATTTTACTTTCTTAGAAGAAGAATCTTGTTTTAAAAAGTTGCCAATGTCCATTTATTCATTGTTTTTAATATATATATTCATAAGCATCTTTCTCTCCTCACCTAAAAACAATAGACAACTTCATTGAGGGGAGGGGGAGGTCTTTACTGACTGTCTTATGAAGAAAGTGTGCTGTTCTGTCTCAAAGGACAGAGTTCCGCCGTGTGAATCCCCAGTGCCTATCCGTGAAACACCTGTCTTTTCTTTGGAGATTTCCATCCAAAATACTGAGAGAGTTTGACCTTTCTTAACTCATGAGATAATGACAAGGCTGCCAAACATGTGTTGTCTCATAATTGCTTTTACAGATCTACGCCATAAGCTATGATTAAATTCTATGAGAAAGGTCATTAGAAGAGAAAAGAAAA
>NW_012148374.1:459538-463803 GCF_000956105.1 Propithecus coquereli | reverse complement strand
CCTTATCTATCTTGCATCAGAGAACAAGCAAGAAGTAACATTTTCCTTATGGTAGTGCTTTAAATGAGGATGTGCCTCATCAGAGCAGGTCAATAAGTAACATCAAGCAATGAGTACAGTAGTTCTAGCACCTTGGATTTATAGCTCTCTCGTTGTAATTTGAATAGAATACTTTCAGATTACATTAACAAGAAAAGGTTGCAGAGTCTATCAGAAGTTTGCTTTTTAAAACATGATTAATATGAATTCGGGTATATGTCTAGTATCTGGCAGAAGGGGAGAATGATCAGTTTGTGTAAACCATCAAAATGAAGACATGTACTAACATTTTGTGATCTGAGTTTTAAAGCAATTTCCCACTTGAATTTCTGGAAAGGATTTAGAAAGAACTTGATTCCAAAAAGGTTTGCTTTATAGGAAAAAATGTAAGGAAGCAACAAAGGAATTAGGTGATTATGAGAAATAATATGTCTTCAGAATGGAAAAAGCATTAGATGAAAATTCTCTTATAAATAATGTACCTGTATTAAAAGTATGGAATTATTAGTTTTTCCTTTGAAACAACAGAAGGGTAGAGTCAACCCTCTTCTTTGTGGAAAAATAATCCATTTATGATTTCTAAGTAAAGGCAGCAAAAGAAAAAAGAAATAGCAAGATGATACTGGCAGTGCTAAGGTAGCATTTTATGGAGTGAGGCAAAGCAAAGTCAGTACCTGACTGCCTGTCCCCAAAAGACAAAAGCACTGAAAAGGGGAAGGAAAATGAATTTTCTTGGCTGAAAGCATTTTTTTTCGTGGAGTATACATGTTTTAGGTCACCCTTTCATCCAACAGTGCTGATTCATCAGCTTGAAGAAATGATTAAATTCAATGCCAGGTATAGTGTCATGCTCTTTGTGGGAGCTCAGTAAACATTAATCAAGGGAGCTTATGAGAATTTACAAAGCAGAAAAACAGTATCATCCACATGATGGGGTACACAATAGAAACAGTAGTAACTCTGGCATTTAAAACATGGGCTAAAATATGTGGCTGTCTTCCTTACTTTGATGACCTTGTTTCTAGGGCATGTTGACTCCTTTGACACGTGGATAATTCTATCTTGAATTTCTAATCATTTGACCCTATAATGTTTCCTTAAGAAAAAAAATAAAGAAGAAACTAAAGTACCAACAGTTGTGTATCCCAATTGTTAAATAAGTTTAACAGGTTTCTAAATAATAAAAATGAGATCAGTAACTCTCACTACAAAAGTTGCCATTACTGGCTCTGAAAATTTAACTTGTTCCTAGTTACACATTTCATTAATTCAGTAAATATATATTTTTTGGTGCTTACAATGAGCTAGGCTTAGTTGGTGACAGAGTAGGCAACTAATATGGTAGTGGGGACAGGAAGAGGGTTGGGGGGAGGCAAGAGCCCATAAGCAGAAAGGGATGAAAGGAAAGTAACATTCAGACACCCCGGGAGTACTTTCCTACACCTCATTTCATATAGTCTTCAACCTTCACATTACCTTTCCAAGTTTTTTCCTTAACAAATGAAAAATCGTTGGCTTGAAGTTATGTAATTCCCCTAGATATTAAATTGTGAAGCTAGTATTTGAAGCTAGGTCTATTTTACTTTTGATTTTATAATTTTGACTATATTGTCTCAGGATCTAAGGGGAACTCCTGCAGTCACATACCTACTAAACAGTGGCGCATCACTCCTAGCTATGAGACTAATGGTTCCAAGAACCCATAGAAACAGTTTAAATGAATGGCCCACTTTGTACAATGATACAATCATTACAAATCCTATTTTTTTCCATTTTTTATTGTGGGAAGTACTTGATATTTCCAGAAACAAAACCAGTTTATAAATAATCACCTGAACTCTAATTTCCTTACCATCTTGGACACCCCCTAATCTGATCTCCTTTTTTATTTTTCATCTTCTTTGTGAGGGGCAAGATTAAAACCATGGGCCCTTGGAAGCTGTGAATCAGATGATATATGGAATGAACAATTCGTATGTCATTTGTTTTTCTTCTGAGTATCTCCCGACTTTAACTAAAATTTCACTGGCTATAGAGAATAATGCTTTGCCTGTATCCCACAGATCTAGGAGGTAGACAGGACGTCCTCTACCTTTAAAAGCTTTATTTCAAGCATCTCACTCTCCTACCACCTCTTCATATTAGTCCAACTAATTTATTCTACTGTATTCATTTTCATTATTAATCAGTATCCTCTTAGATGCAGTTTCTTTTTCACTGAATTTGTATGTATTGACCTATCATTAATATGGCTCCATTAAAAACATTCATGACTTTCTTGCCCAATCAATCTCTCTCATCTTTGATCACAGGGTGTTCCTATCTCTGCACATGCCATCAAGTTACTGGTTGTAGCTGGGAGAAAATATCACAAGCACGATGATTGGTTTCACTATTAATTCACTAGTACAAACACAAGGAAATAGCACATCCAAGGAATCCTATTTTTCCATTGGTATATCTTCCTTTATCTTTCAAGTTCTTACTGTCTCTTTTTTCTACCAAGCTTGACTCTCACTTCATATTTCATTAAGAAAATAGAATCTAACACAGAAAAGAACCTATTTTTTCCAACACATCTATAATCCAATACAAATTTGTATCCTTCATGTATCTTTTCTCTTATCCTCCTGCTCTTATCAGAGTCCTTTTTTTCCTTTGGTTCTGGATATCCATTTAATTTTACTCAAAATTTTACTCACTATTCATCACTTTCTTCAGAATCATCAAATTATCTTGCTCCACTGGATTATCACTATTAGATAATCTAGTATCTCCTACTAAAATAATTATAACTCTACTGTCCAAAAACCAAACAATAAACAAAGAAAACCCACATTCTTCCTACTTGATGCCATAACCCCTCCTGGAAGGAGCATTTCCTATTTCTCTTCATAAAAGAATATTCAAAGAATCTTCTACAATTTATGTCTCCATTATCTCACCTTCTATATTTTTGTCTATCAATTTTAATTGGGATTCTGTTCCCACAACTACTGAGACTTCACTAATCAAAGTGATAAAAAAAATCACATTGCCAAACTTATCAATATTTTTTTAGTTTCATCTTACTTGAAAACTCATCAATCTCCCTTTCTTTCTGGAATAGTTCCTCTCCTGGATTCCTTGAGATCACACTTCTTGACTTTCCTTTCCTCTCTTTCTCCACTCCTTCTTAGGCCTCCATTCCAGCCTCCACCACCTTAGAGCTTTAAATATGGGTATGCCCTAGGGCTCAAGCTAGAATACATTTTTTTTTTCTATTTATCCTCCACCCCAAATGATAATATCTAATACCATGGCTATAAGTAATATTCACATGCAATTATTAACCAATTTACATGTTCAAATGGTTAATCTAATATTCTATATCTTTAGTTTGATAACTCATAGGCATCTCGAATTTAGCATGTTCAATACACACTACGACTTGTATCTCTTCCAGGGATTCCCTTCTCAGTAAATAGCATTGCTGAGCCAAATAAACTTGGATATCAGTGTTTATTTTTCCCATTCATGTTTTCCTTATGTAATCCTTCTGTAAGTGCTTTTGGGATTAATAAATCTACCAACTTTTCTGCCTTGATTTCTGGCCCCCTTCAATCTATTTTTCATATAGCATCTAGAATGACAGCATTTTTAAAGATCCAATCAAATAATGTCCCTTTCCAGCCATAAAAGTCTTCAATGGCTTTGCATTTTATTTAAAATAAAATCTTAATTTCTTGCTACAGCCTTCAGACTTACCAGCCATACCATTTCCCCTGATTCTTATCTCCCCATCATTCACTATTCTACAATTAAATAGGCTTTTGTTTTTGTTCCTCTTCCTTGCCTCATTGCCCTTGCACTCTCCCTTTCTATTGCCTAAACTGTTTTTTTTCCACCTAACAGTACTGATTCCATTGTGTTTCTTGTTTCTCAGTTCATGTCTCATCTATAGAGAAGCCCTTCATTTTCATTTCATTTTTTTAAATCACAAAATCCTTTTCAGTTCTTGCTTTACTAGACCCTTCTGGAGCGACAACTCATTGCTTCTTGAAATATACTTTCATCAGTCTCTATGACCCCTACTTTTCTGGTTTCCACTTATGTCTCTAATTCTTTCACAGTATACTTTCAGGATTTTTCTTCTTCTTTTTATTATTTTCATGTTAGTTGTTTTCTGAGTTCTGTTCTTATTCACTACTAACTTATTCTTATTCTCTACTAACTGTACAAGTCTC
>NW_012148374.1:456662-457393 GCF_000956105.1 Propithecus coquereli | reverse complement strand
TACATGTGCTCATAAGTGTTGATCAGTTAATACCAATTTGATGGTGAGTACATGTGGTGTTTGTTTTTCTATTCTTATGATACTTCACTAAGAAGAATGGACTCCAGCTCTATCCAGGATAATACAAGAGGTGCTAAATCACCATTGATTTTATGGCTGAGTAAAGCCCTATGGTATACATATACCACATTTTATTAATGTATTCATGTATTGATGGGCACTTGGGTTGTTTCCACATCTTTGCAATTTTGAATTGTGCTGCTATAAAGATTCGAGTGCAGATGTCTTTTTTATAGAATGTCTTTTGTTCTTTTCGGTATATGCCCAGTAAGGGGATTGTTGGATCAAATGGTAGTTCTACTTGTACCTCTTTGAGGTGTCTCCATATTACTTTCCACAGAGGTTGTACTAGTTTGCACTCCCACCAGCAGTGTGTGAGTGTTCTTATCTCTCTACATCCAGGTATTTATTGTTTTGGGACTTTTTGATAAAAGCCATTCTCACTGGAGTTAAGTGATATCTCATTGTGGTTCTGATTTGCATTTCCCTGATGATTAGAGACGTTGAGCATTATTTCATGTTTGTTTACCATTAGTCTGTCTACTTTTGAAAGTTTCTGTTCATGTCCTTTGCCAACTTTGTAATGGGCTTGTTTGATTCTTTTTTGCTGATTTTCCTGAGTTCTATATAGATTCTAGTTCTCAGCCCTTTATTGAATGTGTAGCATGTGA
>NW_012148374.1:453616-455967 GCF_000956105.1 Propithecus coquereli | reverse complement strand
AAATGAGCTATCATGCCACAAAAAGACATGGAGGATTCATAAACGCATACATCTATGTGAAAGAAGCCAGTCTGGAACAGCTGCACAATTATTGTTCCAAATATATGACATTCTGAAAAAGTTAAAACTAGGAAGAGACTAAAAAGAGCAGTGGTTTTCAGGGACTGGTGGGGAAGCAGGGAGAGATGAATAGGTGAAACACAGGGGATTTTTAGGCAAGTGAATCTATTCTGTGTAATATTGTAATGGTGGATACATGACAGTATTTATCAAAATGCATAGCTCTATACAACACAAAGAGTGAAGCCTACTGTAAACTATGGGCTTTAGTCAATAATAATTTATCAATATTGGTTCAATTATAGCAAATGTACCTGATGCAAGGTATTAAAACCAGGGGAAACTATGAGAGAAAAGGAGAGATACAGTATATAACTCTGTACTGTTGCTCAATTTTCTGTAAACCTAATACTGCTATAAAAAAGAAGAGCTCAGGACCCTATTCAATAAAAATATGCAAACATACAATTTACTTTCTTAAGACTCTTCCCATTTATGTTTCTGCACAGTGGTTTTGTCATGTGTCCATCTAACTCCAGTAACCTAAGAGCATGCCTCATATATTTAAAGAAAGGAGAAGAAAAATTGTCAAATAAAAGCTTATAGATACTACAAGCCTTAGTGAAACTAATGCAAAATAATAAAACATAACACCAATTTCAGAATAATGCATCAAGAAGTCCAAGAAAATCATTTGAGATCACAAGACTAGCACCCAGGAAGAAAAACTTTGTGTGCCAGGAACAGCCACAGCACCAGCATACAAGACAGATGTTCTTTGCAGCACTATTATAAAACCATATTTGGGTACAGTTGGGAGGGGCATTGCCAGTCAGATTCATACAGTACTCATTAGAGAAGCTGTGACAAGAGATAATAGAAACTCATTTTTCCCTTCCAAGAACTATCTGCTAAACCAGAGTTGTCAGTCAGCCTTTGGGAATCTTTGCCCACATGCAGATGTTTCTATTCTCTCTGTGCATAATCAGATCTGTCATCAGCACCTCCAGAGTTCTATATTTGGGCAGAGAAGAGAGAATTTCCCACTTATGAGGGAATCTAAGTGTTTTTCTATGCCATAGTCAAAAATAAAATGGAAATTCTTTCTAGGATCTCATTTAGCCTTTATACCATCCAGTGTAAAAATTAAGGTTCCTCCTCAATGTTATGACAAATTTTTCAATTTGTCTGACTATATCTCTGCCTTAAAAAATGGAAGCTTACTTATCCATGGAATAGACCTTTCCTTACCCCGTGCTCACTTTTACTATAAATTTTCAGTGCCGTTATACCCTTGACTAACTGTAAAAGCTGACTGCTTTGCTTCAAAGTAAAAAAAAAAAAAAAAATGGAAAAAAGAAAAGAAGTCCTATTGATTCTTCAAGCATGTTCTGGTTTGCGCATTAGAGATGGATTGGTTAATTAACAAGTTTGGAGGGTTGATTTCCTGTCCTCAAGAGAAGAGATATCATGTTATACTTACTAGGAATAAACAGAATAGAAATTGTTAGACATGGACTAGGCCCTCAGGATATACAGAATCTAAAAGCTACATAAGCAGGGAATATCTGGATAAATGTGACACAGTTTTTACTCCCAGGCTTGAATACCTGGTCCTCCATTGGACCACATTGTAGGGTTGAGTTCCAATACTCTTTTTCAAGTTCAGGATGTACAGGTGATTTTCTTTGGTTGATGAAATGTGGGTAGAGGTGATGTGCCCCTCTTGAGTGAAAGTCTGAAGAACAAGTGTGTGGTTTGTTAAGTCTAATTCCCAATTAACTGCTATAATAATCCTGAAATAATGACAAGGGGGCCTGTGCCAAATCTGAGGGACTAAAATTAGCAGAACCTCCTGTCAACCCACATCAGACATATGGCATGGGTGAACAGTAAAAATTTTGTTTTCAGCCACTGAGATTTGGGGATTATTTGTTACTGCAGTGTAACATATGTCATAAGCAAAGGTACAGATTTCAAAGTAGATCACTGGGAGAGAAGGCACACACAATAACTCAAACTTGGCAAAATCAGCACAGAAATCTGCTCAAAGAGTAGGTTTTCAGTCACATGCTGAAAACAAGGAACAGAATTGCTGGAGTTTTTGACAAAGATAGCATGACGGAAATGTTAAGCATATATTGGAAAGAATCTGCTTCTCCTTTTCCTGAAGAGAATGTTCCCTGAAAGTCTTCTCCCTGCTGTTCTCCCTATTCTTTTCCATAGCCTGCGGCCATTATAATCCAGGATGATTACTCAAAACCAGCTTTGGATCTCTTAGAAAACCTATA
>NW_012148374.1:450505-452891 GCF_000956105.1 Propithecus coquereli | reverse complement strand
GAAAGATGTGCAGAATTGCTTTTATGTCACTTTTAAGTAGCTGAATATTTCTATATATGCATATTTCCTAGGGATATTGGAAATAGAAATTCCAAAAAAAATAAGTACCAGATTGTCTAGAAGCATAAACAAAAGGGATAAGATTTTACCTTTAGCTATGTTAATGCAAATCTGGTCGCAGTCATGAATATATTATTTTTATTCTTCTGGATCTGAGATTGCCTATATCAGAAACAAAATTTTACACATTTATCCTGTGGATATAACATATTACATATGTGCCAGTGAGCATATCTTTTTTTTAAATCCATTTTTTCCAGTATTACAAAATGTAGCCAGTAGCTCGTTCTCTTATGGAGTCTGAAGACTCCCTCCAATTACAAAATAGTTATACCACCAAAAGATTATCATTCCAATGTAAACCATAACAGTGCTTGAAGCTACTGACCATGTCAGTCTCCCTGTCCAGGGTTATCAGATCAACCAAGTTGACTGTATTGATCAGTGAGCTCTGTGAACCACTACCCAATTCCATGGAGTAACTCTACCTCCCAGGAAATTGATAGATTGCTTTTCAGTCTTGATCAAATTAAAGAGTCATGTTAGCATTGCATAAAAAAATTCAAATTTACCAAACTTTACTTAGGACCATTTATAGGTGGCCATATTTTCCACAATGTGTTTGTATATGTATATACAGAGGGTAGGGAGTTTGCAATCCTTAAATATCATGTATTAACAGCATTATTATGCTTACTTATGCTTCTTCATTCAAAAGGCAGAAATCATAGATAACAACTAAACAAGAGGTCAGGGAAGAAAATGTAATGTATATATGTTTCAATTTAAAAGGGAGGCACACCAAGAGAATTTGAAACTATGTCTTTATTAAAACTTTATCTCATATTCACATTGCTGATGTACATATCAAAGGTATGATTTTTCCTGTCACTTATTTTACTTGTTTTCATGGACTTCATAGTACACTTGCCGATGGGCCTGCTGGGATGATGAGGTGCCCTGTATATATTAATAAACACCGAACTGTCTGTAAATGACAACGGCACTTAACTTGTTCAGGAGTTAAAAGAGATAATATGAATCATAATAACCCAAGTGCTGGGTCCCAATATGTGAAGTACTGAGGAGTTACATGGTCCAGGCACAATCCAAGCACTTTGTGTGAATTATCTCATTTAATCTTCTCAACAGTCCTGTGCGGTAATATCATTTGGACATGAGGAAAGTAAGTCTTGGCGAGGGTAAGTCATTATTTTTAACTACATAATTTATATTCCTAAACAAGATGCTATAACAATGTGGGACTTTCCTCAGCTTCTTAAACTGCAAGATCATGTTTATGTATTTACCAATGTAAAATGCAAATCAAGCCTTTATTCTCTAACACTAACCACCCATAAAATTGAACATGTGACGTTACAATGTTGTCACTGGTGCATTTCTGGTTGTAATACTGGTAGGATAAATATATTGCCATGACCAAAAGGAAGAATAATGCTGTGAAAAGATATTGAAAGAGGATTAACAACATTTCTTAGGTTTATCATCACATGATCATACTTGAAACATCAGACAATAGAATTTTAAAGAATCGGAGCAACAGGTCATCCCATTTTTTTACATAAGATATTCTTATTATTTTCAGATATAAATTAGTCCAACAGTATTAAATATCATGCACTGTGTGTAGAGTTGGGTAATGATCTCCATCAAATAATGAGTGCAGAGGGTACACTTCACTCCAAGTGCCTTCTGTTCCAGCTGTTTCTACTTATCTTAATTTTCCTAATTAGGTTACAATTAGGCTGTGAACGAGATGTTAACATGGGAATTGGAGCTTTTCAACAAAAGGGTTTACTTCTTTTATTGTTCTGTGGTTCTTAACTTTCAGAGGCCTGTTTCTTGCTACATGTTAATTTAAAAAATTACAAAGTGTTTAAGATATGTGTATGGCATACAAAGAATAACCTATTTACATCTCCAGAGATCTAACAGTTTGGCTGCAAGAAAAGCACTGTTTGGGGGAAAAATCTTCAATTTGCATAAGGCATAATATAGTGTTTATTTAAGAAACATCATAATATCTCACATTTGTTTCTGGTCTTCTTCACTTACTAATATGAAAGCTGTTATCTGGCCAAGGTTTGATTTGGAATAGTGAAAGTGAATTCTCTGTCCTGGAACCAAGTCCTTGCTATTCAAAGTATTGATGTAATCCTTGAATCAATGGCATCAGCATCACCTGGAAGCTTTCTGGAAATGCAGAATTTCAGGCCCTGTTTCAGCCCTATTTAATCACAATCAACACTTTAATAAGATACCCAAATAATTTATATGCACATTAAAGTTTGAGAAACCTAGATAG
>NW_012148374.1:442959-450345 GCF_000956105.1 Propithecus coquereli | reverse complement strand
AAGTTTTTATAAAGCATTATGTAAAGACAGTATAAAGCCGAAATTGAATTGTGAGGTATTACTATGCTGGTTCTCTAGGTTATTGCTTTCCAAGGAAGCTAGACAACTCAATTTTCTTACCCTCTATGGGTGAATGGTGCTGTAAGTTTAAAGACTGACGTAAGGTTCTAGAATCAGTGGAAAGCATTTCATTCCATACGTAATTTTCCATACTATGCTTTGTTCTTCATTTTAATAATCATAGTCCTCTTATTAATTTCACTTTACCTAATTAAATGCATTTTACTATTTATAAAACTTTAGTCTATAATGTATTTTCAAAAATCTTTTTCCCAAGGAGCAGATTCCTGAGGAATATTATCCAGTTATTTATTTGAGTATAAAATAAAAGAGAACACAGTAACAGTCGATGTTGCAATGTTGCCAATCATTGATGTACAAATGACTTAGCTGGGACTTTTGCAATTATCTCATGAGAAACAGAACATACTTGCAAAGCTTCTGATGCTGTGGGTGGCCACTTTGTTATTTCTCTTTGTTGTCCTTAGATTTGAAAATGTTATCTATAAGTTTTATCTATACTCTAATTATTAGACTACCCTGTTCTTGGCTGAGGAGGGGTTTCATAATTACAGTAACTGGTTGGATGGCCAGGACTGGGACTATTTGGAATAAGTCATTGGATGGACAATTTATCCAGGCTTAATGATCACCTCTGCCATAACTTACCATGAACTTTATTTTATCCACATTGTAATCAGCATTCAGAATGGCTGTGTGTCCCTGTCTTTTCTTTTCTCCCTTCACAGTCATCATCACCTCTCTAAAGAGTTCAAGGATGCAAAGCCTGGGCTCCTTGCTGCTCCCATAATTGCAATTGTTCCTCATTGTATCTCCTGGTCTCCTGTTGATAATGAAAGGATTACCATCTTTTGAATTTTGCTCACCTACTACCTGTGGATCAAGGCAGTAAATACTGGCTCCATCTATTGGTGGCTAAGCATGTTCTTCCTTATTTCTACATGGCCTCTTCTTTGTGAATTTGTGTGTTCCTGATCAACTCAGTCCTTCTCAGTGTATTCATGCAGTTGTTCACAGGACATTTACCCCACTGGATATCTGTTAGAAACTGTATTGTTTACTTTTTGAGCACATTTTTTTTTGACAGAGGATCTCCCTTGTGTGTTTGCATTGCATCTTATCACCAGAGAACATGGCAACCATCCTGGTCTTTGGTCCTTGCTAGATCTATGCCTTTGTGAATTACAGCAAATTGAATCCCTAGCAATTTAAAGGATTCTTTTTGTAGAGTGTCCTCTCCCTGGTAGCCTTTACACATCTCACTGTGGGGACGCTCTTTATGCTGACAAGAAAAGTATCTTTCTACATGGGGTGTTCCTTTTCACTGATGGATTTTTTGTATGCTGAGAAATGTATTGCCATTCTTATGACTTGGTTCTTGCATCTGTTCACAATCTAATATTTATATTATTTTTTATTGTTTATAACAATAAACTATAGATAACACAGGTGCACAAATGTCTTCATTGTCTCTCTGATGTGTTACTACCTTAAAAGAATTTTGGAAAATTGGCAAAAATTTAAGATTTATTGCATATAGGGGGTGAGTGTAGGGATTTTTGGCATACTGTCTTTACTTTTCTGAAAGTTTAAATTATTTCACAATAATATTAGCTTTAACATATAACTTTGTTTTGCTCAAATAATTTTAAGATTAAAGATGGAGAAGAATGCAAAATCCCTATGGACAACTCTATCAAGCTTTTATATCCTGTTATTGCTGACTTAGCCTGAGCAGCAGTGCCAGGAAAATTTAAAGTTTGTGCTAAGCAAAGTTGTCTTTGTGGTTTCCTCTGCCGGAATGCGCTTCTTCCCCTAAACTACAAATCATGGTCATTTACTGACTTCAGAGATAGCCTTCTCAATGATGCCTTTCTTGTCCAATAACTAATAACCCCCCATCCCAATTCTCCCTATTCTTCTGCACTTTATTTTTATCATAATAAGTATCAACATTTTATTTATGCGTGCATTGAATGTCAATAGAGTATAAGTTCCATGAGGACACTATATCTGGTACCTAGAATAATGCCTTCCCCATAGTAAGCACTAAATATATATTTGTTGAATAGATAAATGAACAAACAAATAAATAGTTAATATTAGATAATATGCCCTCATTTCCTTAAGATGTCTTGGTGTGTGAGAGTTGGGAATAATATTTATTAGAAATCCCCTTGGGATCTTGAAAATTCTCTTTTCTTGATATCTTTCTCCTCTGATGCTCTGCAGCTCCTTGACACTGGTCTCCAGACAGATGAACCCCTGGATGGGATAAATTACATAATGTCTATAAAGGCTTACTACCAACAGGAATAGAGATTTCAAATTACCATAGTGAGCCAAATAATCTACATATAACTCTGCATATATCAGACACTGTGCCAATATAGAATATCTTATACTCAGAGTTCTTTCCTTCTCATAGCTACTCTACTATGAGTTAGATAAAATAAAATTAGGATTCTTTCCCCAAGATCTACTCAACACCCAGGAAAAGAGTAAAAAATTGTGATGTTCTTTACTCCTCTCAGTGATGAAAATTAATAACAGAATTGGGAAAGGAAAAGAAATGGAAAGCTCTCAGAACAGTTCAAAAGGAGGTAATAAACTGGACTTCGGTTTCTATGTTGAGAAGACATGGAGATACTACCAGTTGTGTGTAAAATAGAGTTATCTTACAGCTGCAGTGGATCAAAGAAAGAGGAATAGAATTGTAATAAATATGTGCTTTAGAATTCCATATTGCTGATTCCTTTTTCTTTTTTTGAATGCATCTTTTAGGCAGGAATTTTAGGAAGATGTCATATACCTCAGTGATCAGAAAGATATCTCTGCTCTCCAGTGAGGTGCCTTCAATTGAAAGTGATGTTTCACACCAGTTATTCCAACTTCTGCTAAAATCTCAACGTGAGAAGCATGTCAGACCAGGCCATGACCTATAGCAAGTGTAAATGACTACACTGCAATATCATCATATAATGATATATATTTCTTAAAATGATGAGCAGATATTTAAATTCAACTAACAAGCAAAAGTGGGAAAGTGAAAGGCAACAATTTATATTACCAGTTACATTTTTTCCAATCTTAAAGTAAAAATACATTTTTCTTTTTGGTATCTACTCAAGGAACACTATGGACTTCAATGATCCATAAAACCTGCCATAGCAAGTGCATTGTTATGTCTCTGAAGTAGAGATCAAGAGCAAATAAGGCCTTCAGTTTTCAACGACAGGGAACAAATGGTATTATGTTGGAAGTACCTGATATTATTTGGAATAAGGCAAAAAAATGAAGGAAGAGACCAGGGACAGAATCTGGAAAGAAATTATCTCTGCTTGGGTTAAATAACTGCTATACAGACTATTCCTTTACTATTAGTTGTTTTCTTAATGCCATGATTTTGTCTATTGTTTGTCCTTTTTTCTCTTTAATACAATTAAGAATCCAAATAGTCAAGAGTTGTAATATGTACAGATTGCCCCTCTACACTTACACACACATAAGTTGTGTATGTATTAAGTACCTATGTGTATATACTATAGCCTCTTAGACCGTAAGCTCCAGACAGGCAAAGATCAATGCTGTTGTAATCTGAGATTGCCACAAATGTTTTAGCCTCCATTAAAACTATCCTTGGTAGTTATGGTAAAATCATATTCTACCATTAGTACATCATTGCTGAAGTTCGTATTTTCCCATTTTGACATGAATGCACTTGGAGTATTGCCAAAAGGCAAAGCCTTTCTTAGGCATTTACAAATTTTTCATAAATTAGATTTTTCAAATTTCTGCTATAAACTTTTGCCTGGACAACTCTGAAAACAACAGGCTGTACACATACCTTTTTAGTTTATAATCTGAATACAAAGAACATTCTATGAAATTGAGACATTTGTCTATATCTGAGATCATTATGTAAAATATATATGTGTATTTATTACATACATATGTGTATATGATACATATATAATTGAAAATGATGATAATTATCTGTCTCTGAGATAACAATATGATATCAGCACTCTCAGGGAGAATGAGGAAGCATAAGGGCCATTGGTCTCTGAGCAAATATTTATCATGCTGGCAGAAAGAACCCTGAATGTATAGCTTGCTTAATTCTAGCCAAATGTTAAACATCAGACATTTTCCCTAAGAGATATTGTGCTTCATTAGAAGCTTCAGGGCTAGATGCTAATTAATGACTTTCAATTATGGCTCTCTCAACAATAAACCTGAGAGAACTGATTATTGATAAGACCTCTCTGTTTTCTCTTCAATGAAATGAAGATACTACCAGTTGTGTGTAAAATAGGGTTATTTTACAGCTGCAGTGGATCAGCTCTGTGAGTCTCTCCAGGGATTCTTGGAAGTCAGGTGCTGATCACTGGCCAAGTTAAGAATGAGATGTGTTAGTTATTGATAAAGTGTAGTTTATAGTTTGAAACTCCCCTACAGGTGCCCCGTGCCAAACTGTCTATGTTGTTTGGCGATGGATTGACGATTTATACCTTGTTCATTCTGGTTCAACCTACATAGCCTGTCTTTAGCTGCATAACCAGTATGGTATAAAAATTTCTGCTATAAACTTTTGCCTGGACAACTCTGAAAACAACAAGTCATACACATATCTTTTCAGTTTATAATCTGAAAACAAAGAACATTCTATGAAATTGAGAAATAAACCTGGGGCTGCACCTGAAAGTGATAGACCCGTCCATGATGGAATGTGTTTTCTTTCTACTGCTGTACTGTACCATTTATTTATATTTTTTATTTCAAAATATTAAGGGGGTACAAATATTTTTGTTACATGGATACCTTCTATAATGCTTAAGTCAGGGCTATTATTGTGCCCATCACCCTAATAGTACATTCTTCCTGTTAGGTAGGTTTTTACCACTACCCTACTCCCTCCTCCCCTCTTCTTGATTTCCAATGACTTTGTGCCCTGGCCTGACCATTAATTAGTTCCAAATTATTAGAAAGTACACATGGTGTTTGTTTTTTCCATTTCTGAGGTACTTCACTTAGAATAATGGTCTCCAGTTCCATACAAATTTCTGTAGAAGACATTAGTACATTTCATTTTATGGTTCAGTAGTACTCCGTGGTACACATAGATCACATTTTGTTAATCCGTTCATCAATTGATGGGCACTTGGGTTGATTCCACATCTTTGCAATAAACATTTGAGTGCAGGTGTCTTTTTGATAAAATGAATTCTTTTCGTTTGGATAGATACCCAGTAGTGCATTGCTGGATCAAATTATAGGACTACTTTTAGTTCTTTGAGAAATCTCCATACTGTTTTCAATGGATATTTTACTAATTTCCAGTTTTACCAACAGTGTATAAGTGTCCCTGTCTCTCTGCATCTACCATAGCATCTATTGTTTTCGAACTTTTTAATAAAAGCCATTCTGACAGGGGTGAGGTGATATGATTTCCCATTGTGCTTTTAATTTGTATTTCCCTGATGATTAGTGATGTTGAACATTTTTTCATATGTTTGTTTGCCATTTGTCTATCTCCTTTTGAAAAACTTATATTCATGTCTTTTGCCCACTTTTTAAGGAAGTTGTTTCTTCTTTTCTTGCTGATTCGTTTGAGTTCTTTGTAGATTCTAGATATTAGCCCTTTATTGGATGTATAGTTTGCAAATATTTTCTCCCATTCTGTAGGTTATCTATTTGCTATGTTGTTAATTTCCTTTGCTGTGCAGAAGCTTTCTGATTTAATCAAATCCCATTTATTTATTTTTGTTTTGTTGCTGTAATTGCCTTTGGGTTTTAAGTCATAAATTCTTTGCCTAGGCAGGATATCTAGAAGATTTTTTCTTATATTTTCTTCTAGAATTTTTATAGTTTCATACCTTATATTGAAGTGGTTTATACTGGAAGTCCTAGCCAGAGCAACCAGGCAAGAGAAAGAAACGAAGCGTATTCAAATTAAGAAAGAGGAGGTCAAACTGTTGCTTTTTACTGATGATGTGATCTTGTATCTAGAAAATCACAAAGACTCCACCAAAAGACTACTAGAATTCATAAATAAATTCACCAGTCTTAGATTATAAAAATCAATGTCCACAAATCAATAGCATTTCTATATACCAATAACTTTCAAGCTGAGAGTCAAATCAAATACTGAATACCATTCACAACAGCTAAAAAGAAAATATTAATAAATACTTAGGAATATACTTAACCAAGGAGGTAAAAGCTCTCTACAAGAAGAACTATGAAACACTGATGGAAGAAATCGCAGATGACACAAATGGAAAAACATATGCTCATGAATTGTGAAAATCAACATTGTTAAATGTCCATAGAGTCCACAGTGATTTATAGATTCAGTACAATCCCCACCAAAGTACCAATGTCATATTTCACAGACCTAGAAAAAATATTTCTGTGCTTCGTTAGGAACCAAAAAAGAACCCAGATAGCCAAAGAAATATGGAGGCCTCATATTACCAGATGTCAAACTATACTACAAGGGTATAGTAGCCAAAACAGTTGATATTGGTACCAAAAATGGAGGCATAGACCAATAGAACAGAACAGAAAACCCAGATATAAAATCATCAACCTACAACCAACTGATCTTCAACAAAGAAGACAACATACACTGGGGAAAGAAGCCCTATTCAATAAATGGTGCTGGGAAAATTAGACAGTGGCATGAAGAAGTATAAAGCAGGATTCCTATCTGTCACTGTTTACAAAAATACCCTTTGTTAAAGCTTTATGCCAGGATGCCCTGTGGAGGCTTATGAGTCCTTTCAATTATCAGACCCTTTATAACTCATGGACTTATCCTTTCTCAGATACATTTGAGGGGAAAATTTGGATAATATATTATTACTTTAGTTTTCTTCTTCCTTGCACTCAATCTGACTAAAGTAATTTTGCAAAATGGAACACGGCGATAGTAAGAAAGGACTTGTTCTTATCTCTAGAGCTGTTCAACATGTGAACCATTTTAGAGAAATGTCACATTATAAAATATGAAGGCACATAACTTCCCAAGGAATTTTGAAAGAAAAACAGTCATTAGGAAGTGGTGTTTGGAGTCTGTCTTGACTCAGCATAACAGATATTTTTTTAGCCATAATGCATTGGGTGTGTTGAGGCTTAGCATTATGTTATTGTCTTTTCAAATAAACCTGAAAACAAGACCCTTTTAAATAAATTAGCCAGTACTTGTTCCCAATTTACAGACAATAAATCAAGTTCACATTTTAGGGACTGTAAATTTAAGAGTCTATAAGTGCCTGTTTGGCATTGCTTCACTAAAAT
>NW_012148374.1:433152-442304 GCF_000956105.1 Propithecus coquereli | reverse complement strand
CAATAAAGATGAATCATCATTTCATTTAGTAGGCAGACATTGCGAGCCCTCAGGTTTCTGGATACAGAAGAGGCTTTAACACATTTTTTTCCACTTTACACTATTCTTTCCCCCATTCCTATTTTCTATTCCCTTATTTTTTGAATAACAATACTTTTAATTTTTTCTTTTGATAGAACATTACAATATCCTATTTCCAGAAATAATACTGCAACATTTTGAAAGGGGTATTTACTTATGATTCCTTGATCTCTGCAACTACACTATGTTTAAGGAGGTTGAATCTGTTTTTTTATCTTTAAAATCATCACCCAAGGAAATTCATGCACAGAGAAATTCAGTTGTGATAACCGAGTTTCTGTTAAAAAATATTTTTTACTCCTTTTGTAAATGTACACTTTAGCTTCAGTTTGACTCAATTTATCAGTCTGGATAAAAGAGCAATTTTCTATTTCTCATCTTCATTAGATCACATATTTTTGTTAGGTTCAAGTACTGAATGCCAAATCCATTCAATGAGGACAAGATAGATTTAATCATATTCATTTTAATGTGCTGATATCTAATAAAAATACAAACAGATGTTTTGCTTTTAACATAAATTGAGGAAACTTCATTGTGCTCAATATAATCTTTAGATACTCTAAGCAAACTTTCTGGCATTGGTGGGAAAGATCAGGTATTGAAAACCATAATATAAGGAACAAAGAATAACGATATTCTTGCCTAATCAGAAGAGAAACAAAGAACGGCAATCTTTCAAGTAGTCTTCAAGCCCATGAAATTGTATTATGAAAAACAAATAAAGCAAAACAACAATCTAGTATTTTTCATTTCGACTATACATAGAATTCAAATGAAAGGGCAGATGACATAGCACAAATATCTGAGATTTCTAACATCCTGACAAATGAAGAATGATACAAATTTTAATGGATTATTCAATGTATTATCGAATTTTAGCTGAGTAGGTGTGGATTTGATGACTTTCAAAATCTTTCCAGCTCCTCCAATTGCTGAGTCTATCAACATATCACCCTTCATTGTTTGACAGGTTTGTAACTGCAAAACATTTTTCCATCATGCAAAATATAAACAGCCTTCAAAAAACTTGATGAAGCTAGGAATGTTTTATCTAGTTTCATTTTACAGAACTGGAGGAAAAAAAACACCCTAAGATTTTACAGTGCTTGGTTTCCCCTTTTCCCCCTGTATAACAGTAATTTCATTTTTAAAATAAAAACTGTCATTAGATAACTTTTTACATCTCAGTGGTTTTGTGTAGCTTTGAGCAATGTACAATATGTTCTCTTTCCTTGAGGTTGTCTAATATAAGTGAATTTGTGGTGGTATAAATATATTAAAGGGAACGGATGTTTCACTGTTTAAAAATCGCTGACATCAACACTTTTCTATAAGAAGAGAACGAATAGAAAACATAACAAAGAAATTTTACCTTCATATTATATGTAAATTGTCCTTGTTACACAAATAAAAATGCACACGAGAAAAGCAGGCTCATTGTCATAATAGCCCTATTTAACAAAAATATAACACAAAAGAAGATGATAATATTAATTGGTAAATCTGAAGTCCAGTGAAAGTATACAAAAGTAGAAATATATAAACTCATTATACATTAGAAAAGAAAGAATAATGCCTTCTATATGAAATAATTTACCTTTTTCTCTCAAAATTTGTTTATTGATAGATAATAATTATACATATTTATGGGGTACACATATTTTGATATATGAATACAATGTATGATGATTAAATCAGGACAATGAGGGTATCGCTTGTCTCAAACATTTTTATTTCTTTGTATTAAGGACATTCCGAATTTTGTCTTCTAGCTATTTTGAAATATGCAATTATTTATTGATAACTATAGTTACCATACTATGGTATTGAACATTAGAACTGTTTCTTCTACTTAATTGTATTTTTATACCAATTAACTGACCTCTCTTCATCTCCCTTCCCCCCAACACTTCCCAGCCTCTGGTAACCACTATTCTACTGTCTACCTCTCTGATATCAACTGTTTTAGTTCCCACATATGAAACAGTACATGTGACATTATCTTTCTGTGCCTAGTTTATTTCACTTAACATAATATCCTAAAGGAAAGACTTTCAGTTTTTTCTTGTTCAGTGTGATGTTAGCTGTGGGTTTCTCATATATGGGATTTATTGTTTGAGGTATGATCTTTTACATGCAGTTTGTTGAGAGTTTTCATCATGAATGGATGTTAAATTTTGTTAAATGCTTTTTCTATATCTATTGAGATGATTATATGTTTTTTGTCCTTCCTTCAGTTGATGTAGTATATCACATTTATTGATTTGTGTATGTTGAACCATCCTTGCATCCCTGGGATAAATCTTACTTGATCATGGTATATTATCTTTTTGAGGTAATATTGCATTTGATTTCCCAGTATTTTGTTCAGAATTTTTGCATCTATAATATATTCATCAAGAATATTGGCCTGTAGTTTTCTTTTTTTGTTGTATCCTTGTCTGGTCTTGGTATGAGGGTAATGTTTGCCTCATAGAATAAATAGGAAGAATTTCCTTCCTTTTTGATTTTCGGGAATAGGTTCAGAAGAATTGGTATTAGTTCTTCTTTAAAAGTTTGGAAGAATTCAACAGGAAAGCCATCAGATCCTTGGGTTTTCTCTGTTGGGAGACTTTTTAATACTGATTAAATCTCATTACTCATTATATGTATATTCAGGTTGTCTATATCTACTAATCTTGGTAGGTTATATGTGTCCAAGAATTTGTAAATTTTCTTAAGGTTCTCCAATTTGTTGGCATATAGTTGTCCACAATAATCTCTAATGACTCTTTGTATTTCTGTGGTATCAGTTGTAATGTTCCCTTTTTTATTTTTTATTTTATTTATTTTGGTCTTCTGTCTTTTTCTTAGTTTAGCTAAAGGTTTGTCAATTTTATTGTCTAAAAAGAAAATTTTTTGTTTTTTAATCTTTTGTATTATTTTTTAGTCTTAATTTTGTTTATTTCTGATTTGGTCTTTACTATTTCTTTCCCTCTACTAATTTTCAGATTGATTTGTTCTTGCTTGTCTCATTTCTTGAGGTGCATAATTAAGTTGTTTATTTGAAAATATTCTACTTTTTTTCAGGTAGGCATTTACTGCTATCAACTTTCCTCTTAGTGCTGTTTTTGTCATATCCCATAGAGTTTGGTATGGTGTGTTTCCATTTTCATTTGTTTCAAGAACTTTTTTCATTTCCTTCTTAATTTCTTCATTAATCCAGTGGTCATTTAATTTCCATGTATTTACACAATTTTCCAAGTTACTCTTGTTATTGATTTCTAGTTTTATTTCATTGTGCTCTGAGAATATACTTTATGTGATTTCATTTTTTTTTATTTGTTGAGACTTGTTCTATAGCCTAACGGGTAATCTATCCTGGAGAACATTCCATGTGCTGATGAGAAGAATGTGCATTTTGTAGTTCTTGGATAAAATGTAAATATCTGCTAGATCCATTTGTTCTAAAGTGCAGTTTAAGTCCAATGTTTCCTTATTGATTTTCTGTCCAGATGATTTAGCCAATGCTGAGAGTAGGATGTTGAAGTCCCCCACTGTTATTGTATTGGAGTCTATCTCTCTCTTTAGCTCCAGTATTATTTATGTTATATATCTGGATGCTCTCGTGTTGGATGTGTATATATTTACTATTGCTATATCCTCTTGCTGAATTAATCCCTTTATCATTATATAATAACCTTCTTTGTATCTTTTATGTTTTTGGACATAAAGTCTATTTTGTCATTTATATATAATTACTATACACTTTTGGTTTCTGTTTGCATAGAATATCTTTTTCATTTTCTTCACTTTCAGTTTATGTATATCTTTACATGTGAAGTGAGTTTCTTTTAGGTAGCATATAGTTGCCTCTTATTTTTTGAATTAATTCATTTAGCTAGTTGCTATCTTTTAACTGTAGAATCGAAACTATTTATATTCAAGGTTGTTATAGATAAAGTACAAACTTAGTCCTGTCATTTTGTTAGTTGTTTTCTGATTATTTTGTATAATCTCTGTTTCTTTCTTCCTCTCTTGTTGCATTTATTTGCAATTTGTTGGCTTTCTGTAGTGATAATCATTGATTCCTTTGTCTTTCTCATTTGCATATCTGCTTTTCCAGTGTGTTTATACTTTAATGTGTTTCCTTGGTGGTAGATAGTATACTTTTGCTTCTAGATATAGGCCTCTCTTAAGTATTTTTGTAGGGCTGGTCTAGTGGTGATAAATTCTCTCAGTTTTTGTTTGTCTGGAAAAATCTTTAATTCTCCTTCACTACTGAAGAATAGTTTTGCTGTGTATATTATTCTTGACTAACAGTTTTGTTTTGTTTTGTTTTGTTTCCCTTTAGCACTTTCAATATATCATCCCATTCTCTCCTGGCCTGTAAGAATTCTGCTGAGAAATCTGCCGTTAGTCTGTTGGGGATTTTCTTTTATGTGACTTGGTCCTTTTCTAGTGCTCTCTTAAGAATTACCTCTTTGTCTTAGATTTTTGACAGTTTACTACAATGTGTCTCAAAGAGGACATTTTTGGGTTAAGTCTATTAAGGTATCTTTGGGCTTCTTATATCTGGATGTCTACATCTCTTCCAATAGTCATGAAGTTTTCAGTTATTTCATTAAATAGGTTTTTTTCTATGCCTTTTTCTTCTCTTCTCCTTTTAGAAATCCCTTAATTTAATTACACGTTTGCTTGTTGGTGTCCCATGTATCACATAGGCTTTCTTTATTCTTTTTTATTTTTCTTTTTTGTCTTACTGGGTTATTTCAAAAGACCTTTCTTTAAGTTCAGAAATTCTTTCTTCTGCTTGATCTAGTCTATGATCAAAGCTCTTGATTATGTTTTTTTTATTTTATTCATTGAATTCTTCAGTTCAGGATTTTTGTTTGGTTCTTTTTTTATAACTATCTTTTTGTTGAATTTTCATTCAGAACATGAATAGTTTTTCTGATTTATCCTATTGTTTATCTGTGTTCTGTTGTATCTCACTGAGTTTCCTTAAGATCATTACTTTGAATTGCTTTTCAGGCATTTTATAAATTTCCTTTCCTTTGGTGTCTGAACTGGAGAATTATGTTCCCTTTGGGTATTGTGTTTCCTTGCTTTTTCATGTTTCTTGCTTCCTTATGTTGATATCTGTGCATCAGGTATAACTGTCACTTCTTCCAATTTTATGGAGTAGCTTACATAGGAAAAGGCTTTTTCCTGCAGATGTATTTATAACATTGGTTGGATAGGGTGCTTTTGCTTTGGTTCTAGGTGGGCACAGTAGTGTCATCTCT
The DNA here is from genome assembly GCF_000956105.1 of Propithecus coquereli. Lineage (NCBI taxonomy): Eukaryota > Metazoa > Chordata > Mammalia > Primates > Indriidae > Propithecus > Propithecus coquereli. The sequence continues at coordinate 436,953 of NW_012148374.1, read as the reverse complement.
GTATGATTACTCTGGCTGTAATCAACATTAGCAGTGCCTGTGAGTTCCTTACTGACTTAGGCTGTGGCTGTTTGTGGAGGCTGTGGTGAAGCTTTGCTGGGAATGAAGAAGGCACAGGAGCATGCTGGTCCTCAGGCCCCTAGGTGGTGCATGCAGACAGTGGCAGTGGCAGCAGTGTGCTCCGGCTGGGCCAGTCTTCAGGCCTTTGACAGACTGCACAAGTGTTGGTGTTATTTGTAGTGGGGTGGGCAGGTTATCTCTTGGACTCCCAGGTAGGGAAATAGGCACATGGTGGCCTCACTGCTTGAGGTGGATGGGTTTACTGTCAGTGGCAGTGGCCCCAGGCAGGCTGCTCTCAGGCTCTGGAAAGCATGCACTTCCATTCTCTATGTCCTGGAGGCAGCCTCCCTGATGTACTGGAACACCTATTACCTGGGGTATAATGTACTTACATGGGCCTGGGTGCCAGCAACAGCTGTACCATGGGGTCCAGCTAGCATGGTGATGCTATAGCCTTCTGGGTGAGTGTGGGGGGGTATGTCAGTAGAGCTCATGGGATGTGGAGATGGAAAGGCTATTGGGTCTGAGGTTGGGATACACTTTGGTGTTGGCTCTGCTCTCAGAATGCTGCATTGCTGCAGCAACTTGGTTCCCAGGGATGGGCCCAGGGCAAATTCCCTCTCTGGAACAATACAGTCACATGGACTCCAAGCAGCTCCCTATACGAGGGTCAGTGCCTGTGAGGAGCTTTCCTGTAGTTAGGACAGCAGGCATCTGCAGTGGGAATGTACACCATCAGGGCTCTCTCACTTAACTTTTTCCCATAATGAGGAGTATCTCCTGGCTCTGAACCAATCGACTGGTCACCTCACTTCCCTCTCTATGTTCAAACTTCTATGGTCGCCTCACTTCCCTCTGTATGCTCAGACTTCTATGGTCATCTCACTTCCCTCTGTATGCTCAGACTTCTATGCTTCAAAGGGTCCCTGCTACTTCCCTCTGGATTCCAGCATTCTCCTGAGTTGCTCTGCTCGACATTTGGTTATTTGATTTGGTCCTTCTTTGTGCAGAAAGCACATGATGGGTGACTCTCATCAACCATATTGATCTAATATACATTTGAAATGTCCACTAACAAGAGGTTAAAAAAATTTTCAAGTTTACTGTATTTATTTCTCATTATAAAATTTACATGGAAGATGCTAATATTAGTAAGTCAGACCATGCATATGGACAGTCATAGAAAAGAATGCCTAAGAGAGTTCATACTTCACCTATGATGAGATTATTATAAAAATCCCTCTTAATAAATCTTCCTCTATCAATTCACAAAAATAATCAAGGGCTCAATACACTTTATACCAGCTCTTTGAGGTATAAAACTGAAACCAAAAGAATTATGCTGGCTGTGTAAGGTATAATACAAAACTAAGCTGAATGCTATAGTGCTATCTTTCAGAATAATAATAACAGCACAAATAGCAAATAATAAAAATGAAGTAAAAATAATGGAAAAAATATACATAGGATTTATAGCCATGAATTTCTGATTATAATATTATATGTTATTTCCTCCAATTTTTGAGGTGCAATTATTACTTCATCCTATATGAAGATGAGAAAACGAAGCCACAGATATTAAGCAATTTGCTAGAGTAACCCACCTAGAATGTGGTGGAATAAGGGCTTAAAACCAAGTAGGCTACTTCTAGAAATCTTCTGAATTACTCTGTTGTATCGCCACTCATAGAAGTAATGTTTCTAAAGGCATAGCATAATTTCTGATATTTTTGAAATTCATTACATTTATAGCCTTTGAATATTTTATTATTATTACATTTATAGCCTTTGAATATTTTACTTCATTGTATCAGTTTCCTATTGATGCTTAACAAGTTATTATAGAGTTAGTGTTTTAAAACAAAACAAATTTCTTATCTTATTTCTGTACCTCAGAAGTCTGAAAGGGTTTCTCTGTGCTTAAATCTAGGTATTGGCAGGGCTTCATTCCCTTAAGAAGGTTCTAGGGTAGAATCAGTTTTCCGGCCTTTTCTAGCATCTAGAGGCTGCCCTCAGTGCTTGGCTCTGAATCTCTTTCATCTTCCTCATGATATCATCTCTCAAATTCTGACCATTCTGCCTCCCTCTTTCTCATATGTGAACTTTTGTGATTACATTGGGCCCACCAGATAATCCAGGATAACATCTTTATTGTAAGGTCAGTTGATCAGCAACCTCAATTTCATCTGCAACCTTAATTTCCCCTTGCCATGTAATTAGGACATATATATCCTTATAGGTCATTATTCTGTCTACTACATTCATTATTTATTTGTATTGTATATTTTCTACCTATATATATGTGTGCATGTGCATGTATCATCACAATCATAATGTATTAATAATTGGAATCTAATTAATTATCCACTTAATTGACAGCACCTGAAACATTTTGTTTATTAGTCTGTGATTTAAAACAGGTTGCATATATTTACCACTGATGACTTGGTTCTTGTTGGAAATCATCATTTGGTAAGTAAACTGAAGCACAGCCATGTGAGTTCTACAATTAGGGATCCCAGAAGAGTTGGGAAAAATAGTGGTTGCCAAGGGCATCTTCAGATGGTTGTGGTTTGCAGCCAGTAGTGGCTTCTCAACTCTATCCCAGGCTGTTGGAAACCACACTGATAATAACTTTGTAATTTGAGTACTTAACCTGCTTCCCTGGCTTAATGTATAAAATCTTTAAAAGCAGAATTCCTGTAAGTCTTTGTGAAAACTGATTATGTTTTTATGACAAGTCTGTTATTATTCTGACTCACTTGCTATATCTGTTTTACTTCTTGTTTGTTTGTGTGTGTGTTTTAATTTGCCTCATAAACAGAAAAGAGACATTAAAAATGTTCTGTGCTAAAATAATTTAAATAAATACATATGCTTATTTTTTCTGAAAAATGTTGGATCTAAACATGATAGGAAAGAGTATGTACTGTATTAGTATAATTCATCTCTAATATTTTAGGGTGGAAGAAGTTCTTTTTCAATATTTGTTTAGGTAGTAACTCAAATCATGCTCAATTTTTTGCTCTATTTTTAAATCATGCCTTGTAATTCAGATAATCTGGCCTGAAAGATAGAAGCAATGTCTACACTCAAACAAACATTGGATGGAAAATAATCACTCTAAATGCCTAAACATATGACCCACATAACGATTACATGGCATCAGTGGAAAAAGGATTAAAAGGAGTTGTAAAAATGATTTAGTTATGGTCTATGAATTGAGGCACACATATACATAAACAGTATTTCTCAACTTTTAAGAAAAATATCATCCCCTAAGGAGCCTTCTAGACCTACTTTTTCTAATCGTTTCTTTCCTTCCATGGAATTTTAATACCACAGATTTATTGTACATTTGTTTATGCATGGTTACCCTTTGGAGGACCACAAACTATTGTAATATCTAAGATACCACCTCCTAAGGAAAAATGTTCACATTCTTGGGGATAATATCACCCCTGTTGAGAATTCATAATATAGACCATAGACAAAGGAAGCTTAACAGGCTGTTGTTCAAAACTCTCTTGTTTTACTGATAATGAACCTGGAAACTAGAGAAGGAAATTGATTTGCCTAAAAGGATATATATTTAATAGGCATTATGTAGAAAACAAAAGAAATAGAAGTCATAGAATTTGGCCAACTTGTTTTTATTTATTTTTTTTTTATTTTTTTTTATTTCAGGGTATTGTGAGGGTATAAACATTATGGTTACACTTTATGTCTTTGCCTCACCCA
>NW_012148374.1:418537-420132 GCF_000956105.1 Propithecus coquereli | reverse complement strand
TGGGCAAAGACCATGAATAGACATTTCTCCAAAGATGATATACAGATAGCCAAAAAACATTTCAAAAGATGCTCAAAGTCACTAATCACCATGAAATACAAATAGAACCCACAATGTGATATTACCTCACACCAGTTAGAGTTGCTTCTACCAAAAAAACAAAAACAAAATAAGAAACAGAATATAACAAGTTCTGGAAAGGATGTGGAAAAATGGAAACCTTGTGCAATATTATAATTGTAAAATTACATAAGTGCTATGGAAAATAGTATGGAGGAAAATTAAAAATAGAACTACCAGATGATCCAACAATCAAATTTCTGAGTATATATCCAAAATATTTAAAGCACAGTCTTAAGGAAATATTTATATACCCACAGTTCATGGTACACTATTCACAATAGTCAAGAGGTAAATAGATTAGGATGAAGTTCCTACTTAAAGAAACTGATTTTCAACTTTATAATAACATAAAAATTCACACATATTTTAAATCCATTTGGTAAATTTTTAATTGTTAAAGAGCTGAAGAAACAAAAATTAAACTCTATTCTTTAGCAGTGACTCACAAAGAATCTCCGTTATAGTATCTAATCAAAAAGTGTTTTTTTCCCATGTATCTTCATTCTTCTTTCAACAACTGAGAAAAATCAGAAATTGTATTTGTCTTTACAAATATAATATGAAATGTGATTGGGTTTTAAATTTATGTAGTTTATTTTGAGGCAGAAAGAGTGAGATTATGTAGAGGTTATTAGAGGTGGGTAATATTAATATATGATACCTTTAAAGTATGGGGTAAGTCAACAAATTGTGCAGATTCACCTTGTGAATTACTGTGTGGATTCACATTGAGTTCAGAATTTTTGTTACACTATAATAAACAAATTATCTGTTTGGGAATATTAGCCCTTATGTGCATAGTTCGTGGACAGCTTTCACAAGAGTGTATTTGTTTCTTAATATCTGTTCTATTTAATATTGTTGAACACACAACACTCAAAAGAACCCCTAATTCTTAAAGTGAATTTAAATTGATGGATTCATGTCCAATGCAGTCTTTCTTGTAAAGAAGCTAGAATGGAATGTAGCCAAATATATTTCCACTGTACTGCTAATCACATTATAGATGATATCAATTATTGAACAGAGATACTTATTTTAAAAAATTTGGTCTTTCCATTATTAACTTCCTTCAGAAATAAGTGTAAATTATTATACTTACATTTTTATTATTTGGTGCTCCTTTGTTGAAATGACCTAATCTTAGGTAGTTTCTCTGAATTTCATTTGTGGACACAAATTGGTATAACCCACACATTTTTAAATCTATCTGAAAAGAAATTTTGGTTGCAGGACAAATATCTACTTGAGTAAAATTTTTCTTAAGATTTATTCCTGTTTATACTTTATAATGGGTTCTTTTTGAAAATTGAAAACAGGACTATCCATTAAGTAAAAGTATGTTTAAATATTCTTTAGACACTTTCTTGTTCTTATCATCTTAATTTCAAATGCAATTTTCAATAGATTGGTCATCAAGTATTGATGTTTACTTTGGTATAAACCTTACTTTATGCAATTATGTTTATCTC
>NW_012148374.1:415068-418487 GCF_000956105.1 Propithecus coquereli | reverse complement strand
CCCTCTCTTGCCTAATTGCTGTGGCGAGGATGTCGAGCACTATGTTCGAGCAGTGACATGAAAGCGACAAATAACCTATAAAGGAAAGCCAATCAGACTAACTGCTGATTTCTCAACTGAAACCCTACAAGCCAGAAGGGACTGGGTCCCTATCCTTAATCTACTAAAACAGAATAATGCCCAACCCAGAATTCTTTATCCGGCAAAATTAAGCTTCATCTATGAGGGAGTAATAAAGTCCTTCCCAGACAAGCAATCGCTGATGGATTTAGCAAAGACCAGACCAGCCCTACAGGAAGTACTCAGACCTGCATTACACACTGAACAGCATAATAGACATTCTTCAAAGTAAAATCATTCAAGAGTTAAAGCCTAGAATGTGGACTTCATGATGGCTCAAGGAGCAAAACAAAACAACAGGATTTCACCCAACAATATGAATGGAAATCTACCACAAATCTCAATCCTCTCAATAAATGTGAATGGCCTGAACTGTCCTCTGAAAAGATACAGGCTGGCAGAGTGGATAAAAATCCAAAAGCCTAGTATCTGCTGTATACAGGAAACACATCTAATCCACAAAGATGCCTTCAGACTAAAGTTCAAGGGATGGAAAACTATCATCTAGGCGAATGGAAGTCAAAAGAAAGCAGGGGTAGCTACATTAGTTTCAGATAACATAAGTTTTGAAATAGCAAAAGTAAAAAAGGACAAAGATGGCCACTATATATTGGTGAAAGGGAAGATCCAACAAGAAGACTTTACAATCCTTAATATCTATGCACCCAATACACAAGCACCCAGTTACATATAGCAAACCTTGTCTGATCTAAACAACATGATAAACAATAACACCATAGTAACAGGAGATTCCAACACTCCACTGAATGAACTGGACAGATCTTCCAAACAGAAAATAAGCAAAGAAATAATGGACTTAAACAGAGCTCTTGAACAAAAGGGTCTGACAGATCTCTATAGAACTTTCCACCCAAATAAAGCTGAATTTACATTCTTCTCATCAGCCCATGGAACTTTCTCCAAAATTGATCACATGCTAGGCCACAAAGCAGACCTCAACAAATTCAGAAGAATTTGGCCAACTTGTTTTTATATGCAATTAATATTGATCAAGTTTCCTTTCCCACAGCAGCACTGTGGGAAAGGAATAAAACCCATCACACCGGAGTAATGACTAAGTGATGATGTAACTTCAGTACATTCAAGATATTACAACTTAATCTGATATTATCATACAGCCACAATGTTACATTATTTGATAATTCATAAACCATTATATTTATGATAATTTATAACAGAAAAAGATCCTTTAGAGAGGAGTTCAGCCACAGAGACTTTAAAATTCCAATAGAAAGCAAGGCTTGTTTAAAGGTCAATCACCCGTATACTCTTGGTATTTTCCCAGAGTTAGAGCTTGTTCAACAAAGTAAAGAGTTCACAACTGTCAGATGCTGGCATTTCGAAGGGTAAAAGACATCTTTATGAAATAGGACAAAATTTCTTCATGTAAAACAATGTATTAAATATCACCTAGAAAAGGGTATTAAAATTTTTTCTTTCAGCTAGTTTATAAAAAGTATGTCCTATCTTAGAGTAATAAAAATAAAAATGATAGTCATAATTGGAAAGTAAGACTCCTATCTTAAAATTAATGTCTTCATTTTTCTGATGTAAATGATTACAAAATATTTAGCAGATTATTTTTATGATCAAAGCAATAAGTAATATAGTATAATTAGATCCCAGTGTATAAGGAGAGAAAATGTAAGTCATTTTCCTTGGTCATAGGGAGAGATGGTTTCTGGCAGACAACTGCATATATTCCCCTAGTTGGGAGCACTAGACCACTAATTAAAACTAGAGAGATTCTCTTAGTCCAGTAAAGTATTAAATTGTTTCACTCTGCTGCTTTACTTTTAATACATTCCTAAAATTATGAGGCATACATGTTGTAAAACAACACAAATAATATGGATCTCACAGAGAAAACATAAAAAAGGTGACAATATGGACCTGTAAGAACTTAAAGCAGGTATTTAAAATTTGAAGAAGAAAAACTAGTAGCTATGTCCTTACTGTGGGCCAATGTGGTGTTAACATTTATTACCCTGGAAAACATACCTTTCACTCTATGAAATCCACCTACCCTAAGTGTGTTTCAAGGCTAATAAACTCAAACAAATCTCTCTTCAATTCCATTCATATGGATTTCCTAGGACTCTGTCCTTTTTTTTTTTTTTTTTAATGCTAGCCTTGCTCCTAAACCAATTTTGATTTTACCTAGTCCCTTACTCCTAATTTATATATTATGGTTCTCTGACTATATTTTTCTGGCTGCACCATCAAGCCTACCAGATTTTTTGCTTAATATTTTATTTCTAGGCATCATCTAGAATATAACATCTTCACCCTATGACCAGGCACCATAATTCTCAAACTGACATCATAGGCTGGTGCTGTAGCTGAGATTGCCCTATAGAAATCAGTCACTTATTTATTCCTTCATTTATACTTTTATTCATCTCAAAAGCATTTATTGAATAGTTAAACAGGCAGGTAACTCTGCTAGACTTGGAGACACAATGGTAAATAGGAATGTGTGGTTCTTTATGCACCTTACATTGTAATTGAGATGAAAGACATGAAATAGATCACTGCATAATTTAAAGAATTAATTATTCCATTATAATTTTGATAAATACTACAAATGAATTTAGAGAGCATTCATATTACATAACTAAAAACTTGTTCCAGGCTGGTGAGTCAAAGACTTCCCTGAATAAATAACATTTAATCTGAGTCTCAAAAACTATAGATGTTTACTTTTCAAAGAGTAAGGAAAAAACCATTATAGAGTGAACACACAGGCAGAGGACCTAAGGGAGGAGTCTAGCTCATAAAGGGAAGTATGAGATAACAAGTGTATACAACAAGCGGTAAGGGAGCATGGGTAAAGGTATTGGTGAGGTAGGTAGATGCCAGATTATATAGCAAAATTTTAAGCATTTTGAGTATTATTCTGAGAGCTTGGGAAGGCATAAATGACTTAAGTTGTGAAATTACAGGAGCATATTTAGGCTTTATAATTATTTTTCGATAAAGAGTACGGAGTATGAATTGGGGAGCATAAAAGGGGCTACTAAAATCAGTTAGATCAAAGGGCACAAGCAGTAGAGTGAAAAGGCAACCTACAGAATGGGAGAAAATACCTGTACATCATGTATCTGATAAAAGGTTAATATCTAGAACATGTAAAGAACTCCTACTACTCAAAAAATCAAATAACCTACATATGGTAGTAAAATTTATCAGATGTCGGGCAGGGGGGAGGAGGGGATGGGTATATTCACACCTAATGCATATGGTGCACACTGTCTGGGGGATGGACACGCCTGTAG
>NW_012148374.1:412697-413300 GCF_000956105.1 Propithecus coquereli | reverse complement strand
CACTATATAGCACTGTAGCACCAGAGAATAGTATATATAATCTAAAAATAAGGCTCAATTTAAGAATAACACAAAAGAACATGTAGCATTTAAAAACTAATCTATCTTTCATTCTACATCTACATGAAAGGTAGAGTGAATCATTACATATAATTATTATACAGTTTTAACTAATTCTGAGATATGATTTTATTAATAAAGTTAATTTTCATGAGAAATGTTCAGAACCAAGGAAATGAAATATATTGATGAGATTACACACACACACACGCATCAAATATACATACATATCTTCGTATATGTATATAATTCCAAACTATAACAAATATAACTTGTAATAGTTTAACTTCCTGTAAGAACCCAATAATTATATTGAAAGATATTAGAGAGTAAAAGAATACTCATTACATATCATGTATATGCTACAATGTTTAAAGTATATTTAAAAAATCCTCTTTTGAAACTCGAGTTTAATGGAGGACTATAGATATAGGTATATATTTGTAAAATACACTGTTTAAATACAAATTTAACTTAACATCATAGAACTTCAAACTATGATGCAAACTACTATATATAAAATGCTAAGATTTACAATTTAAA
>NW_012148374.1:410823-412557 GCF_000956105.1 Propithecus coquereli | reverse complement strand
CTGAATAAACAAAGCAAATATAAGCAAAAATAATGCATTATAAGCTAACACAGATACGGCAAAAATTAATAATAAAACTTTAAATTATTACTATGTTGTTCTAAAACTTGTTTAAATGAATATGTAACTTCAACAAATGTTTGCCCATATCACTAAAGAGATAAGTCACCATAATTGTTCTGCATCATAAAAATCCATTAGACCATTTGAGTTAGTTTTTCTCCTGTGGCTCCATATCACAATCACATTTTAATAGAGATGAGATAGGGAACTGGCAGGCCCTGCTCAATAAGGATTTGTAAGACCAGAACCAAGGTCTCTGACGAAACAAGAGAGGGTGGAGAAACTGGCCAATACTATCTAGAATCCAGCTGGCCAGGAAAAATGACCTCAGGTTGCCCTCACTGCTCATGATGTATTATTAGCATACTAAAAGAAACTCCTACCAGTTTACAAATGCCATGGCAAATCCTGGAAGTTACCCTATACGGTTAAATGGAGAGGGACCCTCGGTTCGGTTCTCAGAACTCCCCATCTCTTTCCCAGAAATCTTACGAATAATGCTCCCTCCACTTAATATAAAATTAAATAGAAGGTATAAAATAAGATCCTGGAAACTCAACGTGCTACTCTCTGTTGCTCTGAGAGATAGCCACTGCCCTGTACATGGGGATATGGGGCAGCCTCCCATCTTTTTTTTTTTCTTTTCTTACATTAATAAATTTGCTTTTGCTTTATTCTGTTGGCTCCTTTTTGAATTCTTTCCTGCACAAAGCCAAGAACACACTTGGCCTTTAAACTGGGGTCCACTTTCCTGTATCAGAGATAATGTATTTTTTCCCAATAATAGGAAGGTTTTTTTCTCAATAATCCAAATCCATGGCAAAATCTGTGCTAATGCACAAAAGTGGAAACCTATTAAAACAGGAAACTTGTAAAAGGAGTCAGAGATTCTAAAATCTTGTTGAATATAGATAGTCCAGGGTGCACTTTATGCCACTTAATGATGAGTACTTAGCTAGGGGTTAATAACTCCCAATCACTGTCTTATAACAAGGAATTGCATATTAAGCCATGTGACTGTCATATCCAGTAACATAACCAAGGACCTGTTATTACCTCTAGCCCTTGCAACTATTAGGAATCCTTTGAAAGTCTTTCTTAACTTCTACCTAAGGTACCTGTCCATTATCCCTGGCCCCAAATGGCCATCAGTGCCCATAGATCTTCTATATTTAATGGCTCAAAGGGGAAAGGGAAAGTCATGGTGTTACTTAAATTTCTTTCACTTATCATTCCGTTTTTTTAAGCTGCCTAGAATGATTACCAAATCTTGATAATCTATTTAGTTATAAATGGCAAACAATTCACTGTTTTTAAACAACAATGGAAATGAACATGGAAGAAAAAAAGAGAGCAGATTCTTTGTCACTGAGATTTCTCCTAAGAACACAGGAATTCAATTTTCTTAAAAACAAATGGACTTCCAGTTTCTGATCTGGCATGTAATGAGCTTGGAAGTTGACACTCTAGCCTACCAACAAGTAAAAATTTGAACAGCTGAAAAATTAACTACCCTCTTTAGATTCATCACAGAAGTGAGGTTATAGGGAAAATTGCTGTCCCCCAAATTGGAGAAACCCATAGATGGACACCAAGAATCAAAATTTACTGTAGTAGAAACCCATTAGCAGGAATCCCTAGGGAACAGGTGCCAGGGCAGGAAAACAAAAC
>NW_012148374.1:401778-409608 GCF_000956105.1 Propithecus coquereli | reverse complement strand
ATACATTTAGACCAAACTGTTTCCTAGTGGGAGTGGAAAATACAAAAGGAAATATACCAGGTGTCTAACTCTAAGAAAATTGGGCTAATGAGGCAAATTTTCATTTTGCAGAGAATGAAAGAAGAGATTAAGACACATAGCAGCAGTTGAGGAATATACGATTAGCCATCTGGCTTGGTGACATAAAAAGATGATAAGTTCCATATGCAGTTCTCAATTTTGGCCCAAATGCCAGAAATCGTAGATGCACATTTTACCTACTTAAACATCTATACCAGGACTCTCCTGCAGCTAAAGCAAACTTACTTAGCTGACATTTGATTAATCTTTTTGACCAGTCTATTCTCTATACACAAGGCAAATGTCAAAGGGACCCAGTAAACTGGTCAAGACAGTTATTAGGCCAGTTTACCTGATGGATGTGTCCCTAGGAGTAAGGGACTGTGACATAGGACAGTGCAAAACTATGTAGAAAGAAATGCACCCATGCTGAAGAAAAGTGTTTTCCATAATTTAAAGAAACAAGTTTCCAGCTTTCATGTACAATATCTAAAAAGGAAAATAGAATCAAAGACTCAGGAAGCCCACAAATATGTAATTCTGACTTTTTAATCACATATTGTACCAATTGATTAATTTATTTAACAAATACTCTTTATTTCCTTTTAGGTTTTAGACACTATGTTTTCTGAAGGGAAAGACAGAAAAAAATGAAAAAACTTAAATATCAGTATATTTTATGGAATATTCTCCTGTAAGTTCAGATTTTTATTTAATAGGTACAAACAATAGAACAACAGTTAAACAACCCTGAGAAAATGAATGGAGTCACAAGAAAAATGTAAAGAGCTTAATTGTCCAGTTTTTATATTCATAGTGGAAAAAAATTAGAAAGGACAATGCTAACTGCTATTTAACCTAATAAAAAGCAGCCCTAGAGAAGAATGTGGTGAATTGCACATTTAGAGCAGCAGTTTTCCAATTTGATGAATTCATTGGTATACAATTAAGATTTTTTTCATTGAGATAAGGAAATATTTGAATTTGTAACTGTAATTACTGGTTATCTGATGATATTGCTAGTATTTTCTAAGCAACCAATAAAACAGTGATTAATATGATTATAGTTAACTATTTTTGTTATATCTTCTAGGCAAAATAAATTCTTGCATTGTTAGCATTGTTATTGATTTTACATATACTTGCTTATTAGGTATGTGAACTGACTAGCATCCAGGGATAATAACACCTTTATTTTCATCCATATATTCATTCATTCCACAAATATTATCAAGTTACTATTTCCAGACACTCTACTTGGGAAATAATAGTTGTTGGTTGGTGGATATATTTTGAAAATAGATCCACCAGAATTCCCTGACACACTGAATGTAGGTTGTGAGAGAAAAAAAGAGTCAAGAATGGCTTCAAAATGTTTTTCCTGAGAAAAATTAGCCTACAGATTTATAAGAACAAATTTAAAAAGAAAAATTGATTTGAGTAGAAAAGAGGTACTATAAATCTAATTTAATAAGTGTCACAAAGCAGAACCATCCACCATAGGACACAAGCATTAGAACTTTGGGAAAACCCCAGAAGATTCCCACACAAATAAAAATAAGTAGCTAGAAAATAATCAAATGAGGAATAAAAATCATATTTAAAATTAGTTTAAATTAAAACTTCACAAGTTGGGAAAGATATAGTAAGATAAAACGACTCTACAGTCAATGAAAGAAAGATCATACAGTACTGTTTCACGTACATTGAAGCCTATGTGCGTTAATGATGTCAGATATGAAGCAAAGGGTATTCAAACTCTGGTGGTTCAGCTATATGCACAGCTACAAAGCAGAAACAGTGAGAATGATAGAGGAGTTCCATTGGGAATGAAAAGTCAGTATAATGGAAGAAAGAAATACAAAGAGATGGACTTTGTATCCCATGATAAGAAGCATGAACTATGCAATAATATCCGGATGTGATCTGTTGTGCATGTGGTGGGAGATGGATATCAATGAGGTAATCATTTTGATTTCCTACTTTCTTCCAAAAACAATTTAAAGACTCTTTATCTTTCCCATTAATACAGAAGACTGGACCTACAAGGAGAATGGATACATATGATAGAGTAACATTTGTTGAATATTAATTGATGTTTGATTGCTGAACTTGCCTTCTTTGTTCCTCCCGCCTTGCATCATTTCATTTAATTAAACAATTTTTGTTTCCAAAAGATTAAAAGTCCTTTGAAAAAATTCAGATTTCTGGCATAATTTACATGTTTTGGAGAGTGAGATTTGAGGATGGTATGTTTTTTCTCTGAAGCAGTGTTTCTCATCTGGGGACAATTTACCCCCCAGGGAACTTTGGCAAAATCTGAAGACATTTTTGAATGTCATCAGGAAGATGAGGTAGAGTGGTGCTATTGGGATCTAGTGGGTAGATTCCAGGAGTGCTGGTAAGTATCCTACAATACACAAAATGGCCTTCCTCCACTGCCAACAAAGAATTAGCCATCCCAAAATGTCAAGAGTGCCAAGGTGGAGAAACCTTGCTCTAGAGGGATGGGAGAACACTCTCACAGTTGTGTGGGAAGACAGAGGCACTGGGGGAATAATGAGAGTAGAGGCAGTGGCAGATTATGAAAAAGGAACTCTATCTCCCTGATGGAGCCCTGGAAGTTGGCAGGATGTCCAGTTTCACAGGTTGACACCTCAAGGCATAGCATGACCACAGTAAAGAAAGAATGGGCAGAAATGGAGTTCCAGTATGTCAGGGAAGCTGTAGAATGAGCTCGTCTCAGGGCACAGAAAAGGGGAGAGAGGTAACTGGAGCTGAGTGTGCTACACAAAGGACAAGGAGGGACATCTTAGCAACGAGCCTGAAGAGAGGATTCAGACAGGATCAGGAGATGCCATTTAATCCACCAGTTCTGCCACCACGCTGTGGCTGAGTTGGCTATAGAAAGCTGATATCTAGAAGAAAACAAACTCTGTGGTATGGCTAAGGAGGGCTTTGTTCAGCAACAGAGTAAATTGTGTCCCAAGAAGCCAATGAAGTTTATCACAGCATTTTGCATTAAGAAAAACTTTCATAGAAATAAATTTAAAACAATTCAATTTTAGATAATTACATTTGCGCAAGGGCCATCGCTGTGCATGCCAAATGTTAGCATTTCTAAAGCTAAACTTAAATATAATGGATTAGAGAATAGGGATATTCTTCACTTTTCCCAAGTACAGGGTTTTTAAAATCAGGCTATTCATGGATTAAAAGTTTAGATGTGGTTTGTTGCTGTTGTTATTTTGGTTTTTTCTGGTTTAGTTTGTTTTTTGTTTGTTTTAAAACCTAGACATTCTAAATCAAATGGCCCGGATTGAAAATACTAAAGGAAGGTCATTATGCAGATTTGCAGCCATTCATTATCATTCCGCCATGAAGATTTCTGACAGAGTTTGGAGGAGGGATGGCAGCAGAATAGAAGTTGTCTGTCTTAATCGTTTGGCCTCCTTAGAATGTATATGATGGCCTGGTACAGATATTAATGTCATATAACTCTTTGAAAGCCTGCACTATTTAAATTTTTTTAAATATCAAATTCATCAAAGGTGAGAAGGCATACCTTTATAGTATAACTAAATTTCTAAGCACTAAGTATGTGTTAGCCATTGTACTAGGACTTTGCATGTGTTACCTCACTTACCTTTTTATAAGCATCATCACATTAATGACCATAAATAAATAATGGGCAGGAATATATGTTCATTATAATATTTCAGCATATAAGCATCTGACAAATTTTCATTTTTCACAACTGGGGCTTCTGATATGTTAAGCCTGTGTTCTCGTAGATTCTGTCTTAAAATTAATGAATAGATAACCTCTCTATCCTAGATTCATAAGACAGATATCTTCTAGTGAGTTGTACTTGTTCTATCATGACACAATTTCCCACCATTTGTTAAACTTGCTCTTCGTTTAATAAGAATGCTTAGATTAAGTTCGTTTTATAAATTCTTGCTTCAAAATATAGTTTTCAAGAAAATATGATTTGGCAAATAAGCATATGAAAAGATGATTACCATCATACACCATCAGGGAATTGCAAATGAAAACAATAAGATACTACTACACACATGCTAGAATGGGAAAAATCAAAACCACTGACACCACCAAATGCTGGCAAGGATGTTGAACAGGAGCTTTCATTCATTCCTGATGGGAATGCAAAATGGTACAGACACTTTGAAAGATAGTTTGGCAGTTTCTTACAAACCTAAACATATTCTTACCATATGATCCAGTGATTGTGCTCCTAGGTATTGATCCAAATGAGTTGAAAATTTATGTCCACGTAAAAACCAGGATATGTATATAAGTAACAGCTTTATTTATAATTGCCAAAACTTGGAAGCAAACAACATATCCCTCAATAAGTGAATGAATTAAAAAAACTATGGTACATTCAGAGAATGGAATGTTATTAATATTAGAGCTGAAAATAACTGGACTATCGAGCCTTGAAAAGACAAGAAGGAAACTTAAATGCATAGTGTGAAGTGAAAGAAGCCAATCTGAAAAGGCTACACACTGTACGACTGCAACTATATGGTATCCTGGAAAAAGCACAACTATGAAGACAGTAAAAAGATCTGTGGCCGCCAAGGATTCCTGGGCAGATAGGGAAGAATAAACATATGATCACAGAGGATTTTTAGGACAGTGAAACTATTCTATATAATACTGTAATAGTGGATATATAACATACATTTATCAGAACTCATAGAATGTATAAGACAGAAAGGAAACTCTAATGTAAACTATAGACTTTAGTTAATAATATATCAATATTGACTCATCAACAAATGTACAATCTGTTGATGTATTTACTAATGGGGAAACGTGTGTGTGTGTGTGTGTGTGTCTGTGTGTGTGTGTATAGAGTGCTGTTGGTGGTAAGGGAGTATTTCAGAACTCTGTACTTTCTACTCAATTTTATCTATAAACCTAAAAGTGCTCAAAAATTATCTATTAATTTTAAAAATAAAGTTGTTGAGTAAATAAATGTGTTTTGCAAAACCTGATTATATCTTCAATCATTTCAAGGCATTTTTAAGTTATTTTTCCATAGGTAATTGTAGTTAAATTAAATTCAACATTTAATGCTTTCACCTAGTATTTCCAGTAGGAAAACCTCATTGCTTGACAGTACCTAGCTTCAAGTTTCATTGAAGGACAAACTTTCTCTAAACTGCTGAATACCAGGTCTGATATCCTTTCACCCTAGTATTCACAGTCTCCTGGGGTTCATAGGGAACATAAGAAATTTTATTATATCTGTGAAGTCAAGACAAAGTAATGAGTAGTGTGGTGTTTTTGCTTTTCTTCCTAATTCAGAGATACCAGGTTGGCTGCTTGAAATTGGTCGTGGTGGAGTATTTTACACCATGAACATTAGCAAATGCTATAAATCAATTCCTTTTTGTTTTAGAAAGCTGGCTTACCAGCTCACCTTTGATCAATTATATAGCCTTCAACTATAAATAAAAATGTCTATTTTCATAATAATCAATAATACCAGAGGACAGTCACTCAATTAGACTCCAATTAGCCTATTATAGGCTACATTTTAACAAAAGAAATGATATTAGCTTTATAAAGAACGTGACAGTGGATGCAATGCTCACTAAGAGTCAGGTGATGGATTTTAAGATGTTCTAGAAGAATTTAAATGCACAAAGTCATGTTTTGTTGAGAATAACACCCAAATCAAATAATTCAAACTGAAAAACCAGCGAACACAAAATGACAAAACTATTTAAAGGAATATGCTTTGGGAGAAATTTTGTCTATACTGACTTTTTATGATGACAATAATGTAAAAATCACAAAGCAGAATAATAAAACAACACTGGATAATACAAGAGAATTAGGTTCACATGGCTTTCAAATATTGGTATATATGGAATACCTCTATCACATATTCAACTCAGTATGAAAATGAAACTATACCAGAAATTCCCAAAACACCACTAGAAAAATATTTAGTGTCTAAAATTCAGCAAATAGCTGACATTCTCTCCTTCATGTGCAAAAATAACTACCAATTCCGTATGGGTAGTATTTAACTTTTATTTTTTGTTCATGTAATAATGGCCTTGGTGATTCCTCCTCAGGATCTCATAACCAATTCAGTTGGAAATCAATAGTTTACTTCGTTTAGGGCTGTGCTTTGTGCAGTTATGGATAAAATATTTCATGTAAAAAACTAATATAACAATTGGCAATTTAAAATAATTAAATTTCCAATAATACCATGTCATATTTATCATGTATTCAAATTTATATAACCCTGAAAGTGAACCTAAAATTCTACAACTCAGACTTACCGTATTAATTATACCCAAAGTCAATGCTCAACACAATTTTATTCTTAGTATTTATTTATTTATTTTCTTAGTCTTTTCCTAACTGTAGTTCAGTTTCTAATTTCTTAAGTTGAATATGTCTATACCAGTCACTAGTCTAGATTATACTTACCAACTCCAAAATCTTGGTGAAATACACATAAAATTATTTTTCACTCATGCTGTACATTCAATGTTGATTGACAGACATTATGTGCTCATACTTATTATATTGTGATATAATAAGAACTATATATTTGGTCTTCATCGCTGGTTCTTGGCACAGAGTTCCTACAACCCTTGTAACTTCCTGAGGAAAAGGAGTAGTGGAAGCATCTTTTGTTATAGTATTTGGTCTTAGTCCCAGCTTTGAAGCACAGGAGCTTCTAAGACCCTTGGAATCTTGAGAGTGATAAAGGTGTCTTTTTTTATGCTCATGAGATAAGTGGTAGCTGGGGACCCCTAGATAACTTTTGGATAAAATCTGGCCATCAGAAATACCAAGCCATGATTAGAGGGTTGGAAAGTTCAGCCCAACCCCCTGATCTCTCTGGAGGGAAAAGAAACTGGAAATTGAATTAATCACCAATAGTCAATAATCTAATCAATCATGTCTACTGGACCCTCATAAAAACCCTGGACCATGGGGTACAGAGGGCACCTGGATTGGTGAAAATATCAAGATGTTGGGAGGTGGTGTGCCCAGACAGGGCCTGGAAGGTCCACATGAATCCCTCCTCCCTCATACCTTACCCTATGCATACTTCCATTTGGCTGTTCCTGAGTTATGTCATTGATAATTAACCAGTAATAATAAGTAAAGTGACTTCCTGAGTTCTGTGAACCATTATAGCAAATTATCAAACCCAAGGAGGGGATCATAAGATTTATGGCCAACCTGTTCAGAAATATGAGAAGCCTGGGACTTGTAATTGGCATCTGAAGTGAGGACAAATTTGTGGGAGTGAGCCCTTAACTTGTGGGATGTGATGCTACTTCCAGGTTGATAGTGTCAGAATTGAATTGGATTGTATGACACCCAGGTTGGTGTGGGGGAAAAATACCCCACATATTTGGTGTCAAATGTATTGTAAGAACCAAGCTTGATTTAAAAACCAAGCTGAGAAATGCTTTGTCTTGACACACATTTCCACAATCACTATAGCAGTAGAAAGCGGATAGGGTATCTCAGAAACTAGCACTTAAAATTTCTGCCCAAATATGACACACTGAATTGTGATTATTTTTTTTTAATGTACAAAAGATTTAATTACTAAATAATAAGCTAAATTAATAAGGAAATCTAGTCACATCATAGGATACAAGGTGAATATACAAATATCATTGTACTTTTATATACTAACAGCATATAATAGGAAAATAACATGAATTCCATACCCAATAGCATCAGAAAACATAA
>NW_012148374.1:395061-395642 GCF_000956105.1 Propithecus coquereli | reverse complement strand
CAGATATGTTATCATTGTTATAATTCCAGTGCTTAATGCAGTCTCATTTGGTGAATAAGAAGAAAATATAAAAATGGTAAACTACAAATTAATTCATTCTATTATCTACAAGTATATTTTGTGATTAGCCAATATTACACACTATTGAAAAAACAGAACTATCAAATGCATTGCTGAATTTACTATGATAATGTAGTTAATTATAACATAGCAGAATCTTTCTGAGATCTCACAGGGAAAACTTTCCTCTTGGCTATCAAACTCAGTCATAGATGTTCTCTTTCTGAATTACTTAACTTTTATCATAAGGACTTTATATATCATAAAGCTGATTGTGTTTTCCTCTTTGCTTTGACTTCTAGAAAACATAAAAATGAAATTTTGGCCTATGGTGAAAAATGTACACTCTTTCTGGTATATTTTGTATACTCATCTTATTCCTAGCTTTATCTTATCTATTCTTTGTTGTTTTATCCTCTGTTCTGGATTTCTCTACCACCTTATTTTTGTTATCTATGTAATCTTACAAATCATGAATGCAATTAGTGTTATAGAATTTTCTTTCTAAAGAGATAGTTATA
>NW_012148374.1:385418-394252 GCF_000956105.1 Propithecus coquereli | reverse complement strand
AGCAAAGCCCATGAAAATTCTTATCATCTGTTAATTATCTCATGTGTTAAATATTTTTGATAACCTAATAGTTGAAAGGTATTTCTCTAAATCCTGGGTATACAGAAGTGAACAAAGCCGACAAAAATTTTCCTGTCTTTAGAAACCTACCTTTTACTAGACAGTAAATAAATTATATAGGTAAAATCAATGTTATTTAACTTATCGATAATTGCTAAGGAGAAAAGTAAAGTAGGGAACTAGAATAAGACACCTGTCTTTGAGAAGTTCGTGCAGCATTAGAGATGAAAGGCCTTCCTGTGAAGTTGACATTTGAGCTGAAATTTCCACAAGAGAACCTTGTGGGTATCTGGGATTTCAGTAAAGGGAATAGCAAGTGCAAAGACCTCAGGACAGAAGCTGGCCTGGTTTGTTCAAGTAGCAGTTAAGAGACTAATTGGAATAGGGTTAACTAAGAGGAAAGTTATTAAGATATGAGATTGGTTAGAATTATGCCTGTGATGTTCCAGGGCATGATGTTATTATATAATTGGAGTTTTCATTTGAACAAATTGGGATACTATAAAAATACATTGAACTGTTCATACTCTCATATCCCATTCTTAGCTGGAAACATATAATTGTATAAGGACTAATTTTCTAGTGTTGAAAATAGATAATCATGATGTCACCATGAATCTTAGTATTTATTTAAAAGTTAACATTTTGGATAGAAGATACCAACATTGCTCACTGTAATTAATTATGTGACTTCTCTAGAGAATGCTCAATGCTAACGAATGAGAGTTTGGAGAACATGGGGGTTGGGGGAGCAGAGCGTGTAAAAAAATACACTCAAGACCCAAGGTAGAGTAACCTGTGGTTGGATCTACGAGTTCAATTTAACGGATTGAGTAACAAATATTAATATCATTTATTTCATTGAAATATTAGCCATAAGAACTATATCACAACTCTACAGAATTAGAAGAAGCTTGTCTGCATTCACAGTAACTTTTGTAGAAGCTATTGTCTAGCAAAAAAGGTAACCATTAAAGAGAATATAGGTATAATTTATTTCAACTTTTACCAAAACTATACCTAATACCAATCATATATTTACTTACTTCAATGATGCTTTTCAAACATAAATTTTACTGTTTACATGTTTGAAGTCATGATCAAATGAATGAGACTGCATAATGCAACAACTGCAACTAGAAACCTATTTCCTTTTTCTGGAATAATGCTAAGAAACACAACAAAGGAAACACACTGGTTAAATAGTTGCTTTTTCTATCAATAGGGAATATATGTTTACCTATGTATTTCTTAGCCTCTAGAAAATATATTATTACAATCAAAATACCATGAAATATTATTTAACAAAAAATACATATTTTCTCCTTAGAATTTTGCTTAATATGAAGGTGAAATAGATATAAAGGATGGAAAAGATAAGATAATTTATTGTTAGTGAAATATTCTCCAAAGGATTTAATGAAGGCTGAGTGTACATCCTGTTGTAATCCACACTACCCTTTTCTACAGCAGGTCTATTTGGAAGATGACTTAAGATATGAAAGTATTTGAAAATGATACTTTAAAAAGTACAGAATATTGATCATTTGATGATAAATGAAATGAATGAAATGAGAACCTAACTAAAGGACCACACACATATTTTTGGGCTGAATGTGCTGCAGAATCAGAGGATCACCGGAAGGTGGGAGTGATTTATATAGCTACATTCGAAATGAATTCTTCAGAGAACAAATTCACTTATTACCTTTGGTTAAGGGATTATTGTTCTAGGAGCCTAATTACTACTTCTGAGGCACTTGATTGTTAAAAAGCCCTCCTTATAGAAATTAACTTCTACAAGTTCAATTTTGATTCCAAGTCTATCTTTTCACTTTTTTAAGCATCTTTCTTTTCAAAAATAAGGGATATTCACTTATGAATATCACACCATCATTTTTCTGTATTCTTTGGAGATATCTCATGCTGGACAAGTTATTTTTGGATGGTTATATTTCTTGTGCTCCTAATTTTTACTTTTTGTTATTTCCTCCTTTGGTTTTTTTGCTTCTCAACCACTGTTAAAAATCTGCCAGTTTAAAATGCATGCTACTGTGTGTGTATAAGAAAAGCATATAATTCCTTTGACCTGTTTATACCAAAACAGGAAAACATTGCCTAAAATTATCAAATGCAGAATAATAATCCTAACTTTAATAAAAATGAGGAAGCTGATAGCCACTATCCAAGACGTATCCAAGAAATACCTGCTTTTAGAAGTAAGTGGGTCCTCTGGGATAAATGCTGCCAATTGTGAAATCTTCACAAATGAGCCTCAGATTTAGTCTGTGAATTCAGAGTTGATATTTATTAAGCCAATAGAGCTGAGGCAACAAGGCCAAAGATCTGAGAAGCAATCATTTCTTATGTTAAATATACATAGGAGTCATGAGTTAGGAGATTATCACAAGAATCTGTTATTTTCTAAACTAGGGACAGATGACCTTTTGATCAGATTCAATATCTCTAATTTCTAGAGTAAACTCTTAATAATTCACATTTCATACTCGATTTTGAGAATCATTAAATTGAGTCTTTATAGATTCATTTCGGCCTAACCAACCATACAAAGAATATGTAACCGCTCCAGTCTCTCTCCTCATTAAGGAGCAATAGTCTACATAACTTGACTCACTTCCTTTCATTTGAGGATATAAGTGATACCTCTTGTTGGACTTCAGAAGTCATAGTTATGGGCAGCTGCCTTTTCTTTTTCACAGCTGATTTATTCATTTTCTAAAACCCTTATGGAGAACTTACTAGAGAATGGGTATGCAGCAAAGATTAAAAATTAAACAACTCCAATTTTTAAGCATATAGTCTGCGCTCCTCTCCATCCTAGATACATTATTATCTTCAATTCTTACAACTAGGCT
This sequence comes from Propithecus coquereli, assembly GCF_000956105.1. NCBI lineage: Eukaryota > Metazoa > Chordata > Mammalia > Primates > Indriidae > Propithecus > Propithecus coquereli. The sequence goes on along the minus strand of NW_012148374.1, from coordinate 391,316 downwards.
TTATGTATATATTATCATTGCCAGCATACAGATGGGAAAAGAAGTGAGCCTGTGCCTATACACTCAGATTAAATAATAGAACAATTTCTGGGTTTGTCTGTGAGGGTGGAATTGGGCCTAATATGAGTGGGCATCATCCAAACCCTTGAGAGCGAGGACAGAACAAAAAGGTGAAGGAAGGGAAATTTGCTTTTGTTTGAGTTGAGACATCCATGTTCTCCTGCCCTTGGATATAGGTGCTTTTGGTTCTCAGGCCTTTGGTGTGAGACTGAACTATTAGTTTTCCTAGTTCTCCAGCTTGCAGACAGCAGATCTTGGGACTTCTCAGTTCCCATAATTGCATGAGTCAACTCCTATAATTTCTTTCTCTCTTGGAAGAGAGATTATACACACACACACACACACACACACACACACACATACACATATATACACTATTCTCTGATTGGTTCTGTTTCTCTGTAGAACCTTTACTAATACATCCAGAATATCTCACTTACTCAGAGTTATTAGGCTTCAGTTCTTTTACATATAAATTTGAGCAATATAATGATTTAATGTGTAATGTTTCTTTAATCTGAGGTACTTAAATATTTAAATCTTTATTATTGTTTCTATTTTGGGTTCTTCCAAGGAAAGCTATGATTTCGATGTGTGTTCCAAATTTGAAAACATGTTTAAGATGTCACTATATGTCTCTAGGTCACTAAGATTCTCCTCTTTCTTCTTATAAGTTCAAAATTTTACCTTTCACATTTAGATGTTTGTCTGAAGTCCACCTTTCCGTGCAAGTTAGGTGGAGATTCAGATTTATTGTTCTCATAGACAATTTTTGAAATTCTATGATTAAGTATTCCTTCCTTTTTTATTAATTCATTGGTCATTTTCATCATATATTAAATTGTATATATACAAGAGTCTATCTCTGTGCTCAGTATGGTATTGCATTCGTCTGTTTGTTTTTCCTTTGTGGATAAAGCTAATGTTTGTTTATTTGTTTGTTTTAACTATGATTCTGGAAAGTCAACTATTCTTTCTTTAGTTCTCATTTTTAAAGCTTACTTAGTATTTGCAGACCTTTATCCTGCATAATTTTTAGAAAATATTTATTAGACCTTTCAAAAATTCAAAGGAACTTTTGATGAAGATTGCTTCAAATTGGATAAAATAAAAGAAAATTGACATATTTATGATATTATGCTATTCAATGTGAGAACATGGGATATTTTGAAATCTATTCTCATTATCTTTCATGTCCTTTATTAGATTTTTAAGTTTTCTCCATAGTCTCATAATTATGAATTTTCTTCCTCAATAGGTTTTCAACATCTTATTTTCTTTCACATTTTATAATTGCTGATATATTGAGTTTTATAGATGAGTTTTTTAATACAACAAAAATAGAAACTCAAATTTACCAAGGTTTGGGAAACACTCTTGAATCCACACAAGCTTTGAAGCTTGTTAGCTTGCCTGGGATACCATATTCACTTTATTTTCATTTTCTTGGTTTGCCTTTTTTGTCTGCTTAATATTAATAATATTTTTATACTTTACACAGGATTATTTTATACTTTATTATCCTATATTTTTAGTTGTTTTCAATGATGTCTTTCAGGATGACTAATTCACCAAATGCCTAAAATGAAAGTCCAGAAAATCCCTCTATAGGTTTTCTTGAATTCTACTTTCTGTTTATTTAGTTTCTTATTTCATACATTTCTCTTCCTTTTTGATTATTATTGTTTATTTTTTATTTTCTTTTACCCTGGCTTTGTGAATTAAACACTAGCCTGATTTTCAGTTTTTTAAAATAAATGCATTAAAATCTGAAAATTTTATCTAAATAAAAGTTTACCACAAGCCTCAGATTATAATGTATTATTTTATTTGTACTTTATTTCAAGATAATCAAAATATTTGTTTCTTGCATAATTTCAATTTTTAAATTTCTAATATAAGTATATTGTGTCTAGAGATTATGGTCTAACTATAGTAGTTCTTTTGGTTTAAAAACTTTCTTTGAGCTAATAAGCAGTAAATTTGTTGAAATGATCACTTATGATTATTCTGGGAAAAATGGTTCTATGTTTTAATTATACACTGTGTACAGAACATTGTTTCAGCATGAAAACTCATTATTTAACAAGACAATGACTAAGACTTCAATAAGATTATATTCTAGTGAGGGAGAAAGACTAATAAGTAAATAAGTCAACTACAGGCAAGGAATAGAGGCCTTGCCAGATACCAACCCTAAGAGCACTTTAATCTTGGACTTCTAACCTCCAGAACTGTGACAAAATAAATTTCTACTGTTTGTCACCCAGTTTGTGGTAGATTGTTATGGAAGCCTGAGCAGACCAATAGAGAAATGAACCTGTGGGGAAGTACATATGGGAGATAATTGTGAGTGACTACTCCTGTTAAATTTATTGCTACTGTAAATACACAGTGATAGAAATATTAAAAATGTATCAACCAACAGGAATGGCTAAAATAAAACAGATGGAAATCACCAAAGCTTGACAAGAATCTGGAGCAATAGAAACTGTAATACACTGCAATGAGAATATTATTGGTACCACATTAGAAAACTGTCAGTATCTACTGAAGCTTGAATATGTGCATTTGCTCTGATCCTGCAATTCATATCTAGTTACAAATCTCAGAAAAATGAGTGCAAATTCAGCAAAGACATGTATAAGAGAGCCAATAGAAGCTTTATTTGTAATAGCTACAACTAGGAAAATAAAAACCAAATGCACACTATCAGTAGAATGGATAAATAACTACACAACAGTAATATAATAGAATTCTATGCATCAATGAGAATGAGTTATTCACAACTGCATACAGTAGTAACATGGAAACATCGCAAACATAATTTTGAACTAAAGAAGTGAGATGCAGAAGATCATATTCCCTATTAGCACATTAATATAAAAAACAGAAACAAGTAAAATTGTTACAAGTTAGGAAAAGATGTACAGAGTTGCAGTTACTGGAAGGGGGCCTGAGATATGGCTTTTGGGAGCTAGTATTGCTCCATTTCTTGATGAGAACTTGTCACATGAGTGTATTGTGAAAAATTCATCCAACACTTACAATCTATAAACTCTTCTGTGGATACATTATTCTATAGTGAAATGTTTAAAAATATCAATTATGATCTAAAACAAATCTACATAATACTAGAATGGCAGAGTCGGGGTAAAAGACGAAATGAGAACAAGTAAAGAAGATTGTTCTGTCTGAGAGCAATGCATAGATATTATTAATAATAAGGTAAAGATTCTGATAGGAATAAGTAAACATAAATATGTCTTAAGAATTAAGGGTGAGCAAAAGAGAATAAAAACAGAATGTCTTTGAAAAATAATACAAGAAAATTCCATTTATCTAATAGAAATTGTAGGTGAAGAAAGACCAAGAAAAACATATCCTGTTGTCTTCAAATAGACTTGGCTAAACATTCTTTTTCCTTTATATATTTATAATTTTTGTTTTGTTTTACTTCATGAGCTGGAATTTCCAGTACAATGTTAATATAGTAGAAGTGTACATTTCTTTTCTCCTCTCCAATCTTAGCTGGAAATTTTTCAGTCTCTCACCATTAAATATATGGTTTTATATAGGTATTTTTAATAGATAACCATATTAATTGTAGACATTTCCTTCCATTTTTAATATGTTGAGCATTTTTATCATGAAATGGTATTGTGTTTCTCTTTTATTCTATTAATATGGTGAAATACATTGATCTATTTTCAAATATTAAACTAACTTTGCATTCATAGGATAAATGTCACTTGGTCATAGTGTATTACTGTTTTTATACTAGATTGCTATTATTTTGTTGATGACATTTCCATCATTGTCATGAAGAATATTTGCCCATATTGTTTCCTTCTATAAAGTTTGTAAGGTTTGTGGTATCATGGTCATGCTTGTCCCATAAAATCAAATTAAAACACTCATTTCATCTTTATTTTCTTAGAGAGTAAGCATAAGACTGGTATAGTGTCCATCTTAAATGTTTAATAAAATTTACTAGTGAAACTATCTAGTATTCTTCACAAAAATATTATTTTTAGTTTCTTGAGTTAGTTTGGTCAATTTTGTTTTTCAAGGAAAGTGTGCATTTGATCCTTAATTATGTCATAAAGTTATTCAAAATATTCCCTTTTCAAACTTCAAGTGTATAATCCCCATTTTTGTTATATCTCTTCTTTCATTCTTGACTTTCTATTTTTCCTTTTGTTTCTTTATTATTTAGGTTATTAAGTATAAAATGTCTGATTTACTTAAATACTAAGTTTGACAGTTGATATCTCTGACATTTCATTTTGACACTTCTTGTTTTATTTTTATTGTGAAGGTACATCCTCATTCTTTCAAATGCCCAATTTGGCTTGTGATTATCTTTCAATTTTTTTTTAGATCCATTTTTGTGATACCGTGGACAAGTCGAATATGAGTTCCGTCATGGAACCAATGCAGCAAAGACAGCTCGAAACAAAGAGTTTGGGAAGGATGTGGCTGATGAATGCACAGTACATCAATGGTTTGAGAAGTCCCACTGTGGTGATTTTAATCTTGAAAATGAGCCACGTGAGCAACCTGAGGCCCAGGTGGATAATGATGAGCAGAAAGCTTTAGTGAAAGTGAATCCATCTCAACCTACACCTGAATTAGCAGCAAGGTTTGATGTTACTATTCCAACAATATTGGACCATTTGAAACAAATAGGCAAGGTAAAGAAGCTGGACAGACGGGTTCTGCATGATTTAAAAGGGCATCAGAAGAGAAATCGTGTCAAAGCTTTTCTTTGCTGTCACAACATAAAGGTGAACCATTTCTACACTGTATTGTTATATGTGATGAAAAGTGATTCTTTTTTACAATTGCAAGCATTTGGCACAATGGTTGGATAAAGATGAAGTGCCGAAACACAGTCCAAAACTGAATATTCATCAAAAAAAGCTAATGGTGTCTGTTTGGTTGTCTGGTGCAGGTATTATCCACCATAACTTCATGAAACCTGGTCAATCAATTACAGCAGACATCTACTGCATCCAATTGGATGAAATGATGAGTATGCTTGCAATGAAGCAGCCAAGATAGGTCAATAGAGACAAGTCAATCCTCTTGCAAGACAACACTTGACCACATGTCGCACACATGACACTGCTCAAACTATAGAAGCTGGACTTGGAAACTCCCTGTCATCCACTGTATTCACCAGATCTTGCACCAACTACCCCCTCTTCCAGGCTTTGGATCACTTCTTGCAAGGCAAAATATTCAATTCTCATCAAGCTGTTGAAAACACCTTTCATAATTTCATTGTCTCTTGTTTTCCAGACTTCTTTGTTGCTGGCAGAAACAAGCTACTGTGAGGATGGCAAACCTATGTATATAGTTTAGGTGCATACTTTGATTAATTGTACTGCTTCTTGTGTGAGATATGATACCTACACTTTTGATTCAAAATCAGACATTTCATATTTAATGACCTAAATAACATGTTAATGTTTTAGAAATATTAATATTTTCAAAGAATAAACTTTTGGCCTTGTTAGTGTTGTCTATAATTTCTTTTCTTACATTGATTTCTAGATAAATCTTTAGTATTTTCATCCTTCTAGTTATTTTGGATTTAATTTGTTCTTGTTTCTCAGTTCTTAAGGTAATAAATTAGGTAATTTATTTTAACCATTTCTTCTTTTATAATATAGGTTTTTAAACTATGAATTTCTCTTTAAACACCATCAGCCGTATCTCACAAATATGGATAAACTGTGCTTCCATTATTTTTCAGTTTGAGTGTTTTATTTCCCTTGTGATTTTATTTTTGACTCTTGAGTTATTTAATAGTGAAATTTCTAAATATTT
>NW_012148374.1:384212-384512 GCF_000956105.1 Propithecus coquereli | reverse complement strand
AACCTCTGACTTAAATTGTTATCAATTAGGTATATCTCATTTTTTTTAAATTGTTAGTTGTGGCTCCATGGATAATTCTAAACATCTTTATCAATGTCTTTTAGACTCAATACATAGTGTTCAATTTCACACTTCATACCCCAAATTTTTAGACTTCCTTGTCCACTGTTCCAAATTCTCAGTTCATATTTGACAAGTCATAGACCTCATATCATCCTTCATAACTCTATTACCCTTACAACAGGATTATGTTCTTTACTTATTCATTCTCATTTTTTGTGTTAATCTCACTTCTATCTA
>NW_012148374.1:367070-380692 GCF_000956105.1 Propithecus coquereli | reverse complement strand
CCCGGACCAGATGGCTACACTCCAGAGTTTTACCAAGCATTCAAAGATGAACTCACACCTATACTCCAGAAATTATTCCACAATATTGAGAAAGATGGCATCCTTCCTAACTCATTCTATGAAGCCAATATCATCTTTATATCTTCATTTCTTTGTATTTATTTTCTGGCTTCCTTGGAGATTTTTTTGTGTTTGTTTTTTTGTTGTTTATGATACGATTTTTTCATATTCTCCTTTGGGTGTCCTATGCTTCTAATAAATGTAAGTTAATGTTTTTATTAAATTCAGGAAATCTTTAGCTATTATTTCTTCAAATATCTTTTCAGCCCCATTCTCACTCACTTTCCCTTCTGTATCTTGAATTTTTTGTTTACTAGACCAATTGATACTGTTCTAGTCTCTGAGATTCTTTTTATTTTTCTAAAATTTTTGTTCCTTCTATTATTCAGATTGGAAATTTATATTTATCTGTTTTCAAATTCATGGACTTTCTATCCCTATCTTAAATTGAATATTAAGGCCATCTAGAAATTTACTTTTATTTCATTATTAGTAGTTTTCAGTTTTAGAAATTCTGTTTTTGCAGTTTTTATTTGTCTTGTGAAAATCTCTATTTGTTCACTCATTAAGCTCATGTTTTCTTTGATCCTCAAAAAAATTGCCTTTTAATTCCTTATTATGTTTATACACTGGTTTAATGCCTGGCTGCAAAATCCTGCACCATCTCAGTATGGCTTCTATTCATAGCTTTTTTTCTTGACTATGGGCTGCTTCACATTTTCCTGTTTCCTTGCATGTCTAGAAAATTTTTATTGTAAACTGATCATTGTGATAAAATATTATTGAGACCCAGGATAGTGTTTTAATTTAGAAATATTTATTTTTGTTATTGTTTGCAATTCAATTACTGGATGATAACCTTGAACTTGTGTAAATAAAATTTTACACCTTGTTGTGGTAGAGCTGGAGAAAGTCCAAATTGTTTTTTCAGGCTATCTTATGAAAACTCACTCAACTGCTCAACTCTGTCACTTCTGAGGATCTCATTAGAGCTAGATTGATTTAGGCTTTGTTAGGGTAGTCAACAGTTGGCCTTAATTTAGAGTGAGGCCATTTTTTGTAAGGTTCAGGCTATCTTGTATAAGCTGGATGCCAGGGTTGTTACTGAGGTGTTATTAAAGTCTTCCGATTTGGCTGGTCCAGAACTCCAATGACCACTAGCAATGCTTCATAACCAGTATGAAGTGTTGCTTCATATCCAGTGTTCTTCTCTCATCCCTATGATGGCCACTCTCTGTTAAGCCTCAGGATGAACAACCAAAGACTCATGGGGAACCCCCATACTGACTTACAACCCCCATCCATTCTATAATTTCTAGCATCTTACCCTTCTAAGTCCAGTGACTTCAGATAATCTGGAGAATAAAATTAAGTTTGCACACCTAAGTAGGTCAGATAATCCTATTCTTTAATATTCATCCTTGATACTTTTACACATGCCATACTGGAATAGGCATAAGAATATTCATTGCAGAATTATTTGTTAGAGTGAGGTGTTGGACACTATCCAGACGACCCATCACTGGGAGACTAAATAAATATTAGGTTGGTGCAAAAGTAATTGCGGTTCGGGACCTTGAATTTTAAATCATTATAACTGGGCTCAAACACATTTTTATTAATCAAAATATGAACCATTACAATCAGCACATTTTTGCCAATGAGAAATAAGTTTGTTTATTCCTGTAGCGTAAAAACCCATGCTTCGGGATTTGACGAAGTCTTGGAAAGCATTTTCTGCATCCTGCTGGTTGTGGAAGCATTTTCCCTGCAAAAAGTTGTTGAGATGCTTGAAGAAGTGGTGGCTGGCGAGAGGTCAGGTGAATATGGTGGATGAGGCAAAACTTGGTAGCCCAATTCGTTCAACTTTTGAAGCGACATGTGGTCGGGCATTGTTGTGGAGAAGAACTGTTGATCAATGCCAGCTGCAGGCTTTGCAGTTTTCAGTGTGTCTCATCGATTTGCTGAGCATACTTCTCAGATGTAATGGTTTCACCAGGATTCAGGAAGCTGTAGTGGCTCAGACTGGCGGCAGAGCACCAAACAGTGACCATGACCTTTTTTTGGTGTAAGTTTGGCTTTGGGAAGTGAGAAGTGCTTTGGAGCTTCTTCTTGTTCCAACCACTGAGCTGATCATCACCAGTTGTCATATAAAATACACTTTTTGTCACATGTCACAGTCTGATTGAGAAATGGTTCATTGTTGTTGCGTACAAGAAGAGAAGACCACACTTCAAAACAACAATTCTTTTTGATTTTTGGTCAGCTCATGAGGCACCCACTTACTGAGCTTTTTCACCTTTCTAATTTGCTTTAAATGCCTAATGACTGTAGAATGGTCAATGCTGAGTCCTTTGGCAACTTCTTGTGTAGTTGTAAGAGGTTGATGATTGCTCTCAATTGGTTGTTGTCAACTTCTGATGGCAGGCCACTGTACTTCTCATCTTCAAGGCTCTCATCCCCTTTGCAAAACTTCTTGAACCACCACTGAACTGTACGTTCATTAGCAGTTCCTGGGCCAAATGTGTTGTTGATGTTGCGAGTTGTCTCTGATGCTTTACGACCCATTTTGAACTTGAGTAAGAAAATTACTCTAATTTGCTTTTTGTCTAACATCATTTTCATAGTCTTAAATAAATATAAAATAAATAGCAAGTAATAAGTCATTAGCAAAAAAAATAAAGTGAGAAATATGCATTAAAATTATATATAAGATAACCACATTTATTTAAGAATGTATTCCAATATCAAATGACAAATTTCAACAATACCAAAACCGTAATTACTTTTGCACCCACCTAATAAAATGTGAAGGGGGCAAAATGTGTAATATTATCAATGAATCCGAATTTATCAACCAACTGTATATTCAGAGATTTACATATATCTTTTAAAAATAAGCCAATGAAAGGCAGTAGCTTTTATGGTTTGATGATGATAATATACCATGAACAAAAGCATTTAACTCTAGTACTTGATACTAGTTATTTGAGATAACTCTATTATCTGAAATTAGTTATTTGAGGCAAAATAATTCTATTATCTGATACTTGTAAAGAAAGAATAGGGGACATTACTTTGTGCCCTATTGCAGGGTCTCTTGATTTAACTGCAATGATTTTCCAAAGTTACTTTGCTCTTTTTATTTTATCATCAGACTCTCAGCAGGCTATAAATATGAAGGAGAATTCTAGATGGCAACTGGTTTTTTCATATGTATTTATGAACTGAGGTATTTATTTGAAAGGTAGGCTAGGTTATTCCATATCAACAAATAATCCTCAAACCGCAGTGCCTTTAAAAATCAAAAGCTTATTTCATTTGCGGTATTTGTCACAGATAACCCAAACAGGTTGACAAGAGGAATGCGGATTGTCTGAAGGGTGAAAGAAATATTGGACAAATGGCACCAAAGATTATCCCACTGTTTTGTGTTCCGGATGTATGTTTACTTTAAGGGGCTTATTCAATATATCTACTTTAAATCTACAAAAAGCTTCATCATTGACCATCCTCGTAAAGAAAGTAAAAAGTAAAAGTACTATTAGAACAGTATTTTCTAAGTTGGACTAAACTTCAGAATTACTTACTTAGCTTCATAAAAATAGATACATGGTTCCCCACAGAGATCCCCTGAAACACAATCACATCAGCTTGGGCCTAGAAGCTGGTATTGTAATATTCTGTTATCAACATAAAGGGATGCTCAGCCCACAGTCCTCTGCACTTGATCATGGGAACTAGGCCTCTTGTATAATATAAAGCTTGAGTCATAAAGGTTGTCTTTCTTTAAAAATACAGATATAAACAAACAAACTTTGTATAATAATTTGAGAAGTTATAAGAAATTTTATCTATGTCCAAAATTTTGGGTAGAAAATAATCAATTGGGAATATTTTAAAACTCAGTTTTATATCACAGGCAATGAGTACAAAGTGGTGTCAAAATAGCATTACTCATTTATGTGGAGAACTTCGAAATGAGAAGTTGATAACAAAATGTGGGGGCTATAAGACAATTCTGAATTGGAAAAATATATGAGGAATCATCAGTGACAAATGCAATACCACCTTTATAGAAATCCTTTCTTAACCCAGGGCCAAAGTGATTCTCAAAGAAAATTAACCCATTGAAGATAAGCTCATAGTCAAAGATTACAAATAGATGACGGAAAAACCACCCTGAGGGAATACGACAAATAGAATGACTTTCACCCCCAAAAGGATAAATAATAGAACACTGTGAAAGAGAAATTTAAAACAGTTTAAATATACCAAATTTTACATGACAAAGGATGGAAAAGAGATAATAACAATGAGATATTTATAAGAATGGCTATAATCTGAAAATCCGGCAAAACCAAATGCATGATAAGATACAGAACAACAGGATTCTCATTCATTGTTCCTGGGAATGCAAAATCATACAGTTATTTTGGCAGATAGTTTGACAGTTTGTTAGAAAGCTAAACAGAGACTTATCATATCCTCTCACAAAAATTGCATGGAATGCTTGGTATTTAGACTACATGGGGGTGGGGGGAGAATAACCCTTGATATTATAGGCAAAGGCCATAAGCAATAAGCCAAGGAAACAAGCCTAAGTCCATAAACAATGAGGAAACTTTGCTAAGATTTTATTTAACTCATTCTATCACTTTTTCAGGCTAAATTTTACATGCAAAGACAACTAAAATTCACTTTCCAAGTTTTTTTTTTTTTTATTATGCTTCCAGGAGTAATTAAAATTCTTACTGGCTTGAAAAACCAGGACAAATATTTGCGGTAACACAGCAGCTAAAACATAAGGGAGGAAATCCTACAAAGAAGAGAGTCATAGAGTTGGAAACACAAATTCTGTGGGCAAACTGCTAAATCTCCAGCTGGCCCCTGGGGCCAAGCAGCCCATCTAAGGTGAAAACCTATGAATCAGCTACAGTCCCCGTTGTGGAAAACAAGAATAAAACAAATAAAACAAAAAAAACAAACAAAAAACCAAACGGAACTAAATACTCTCAATAGGAACCCTTTAAAAAAAATAACAAAATTACTACATATATCCAATACAAAGAAAAAGGTACATGTGACCCACTGCCAAGAGAAAATGTCCTCAATGGAGGCCTAGCAGAGAAAAATCAATTGCTCCAATTAACACAGAAAAATTTTAAAGCATCTATTCTTTTATTTTTTGTTTTTTTCCTGAAGAAAAAACAGTTTATTACACAGCTTTTAAAAAGCATGCTTACATTTGCCATATATTTATTTATTTACTTTAGTTCAGTAAATTCAGGGGGTACAAGTGGAGCTTTGTTACAACAGATACATTGTACAGCTGTGAAGTTTGGGATTTTAGTGTATTCATCATCAAAACAGTATACATTGTACCCAATTGGTAATTTTTCTTCCTTCACCCTTCTCACCCTTTTTTATTCTCCATTTTTTCTTATTCCACTCTGTATGACCATGCATACCCACAGCTTAGCTCCTACTTGTAAATGAGAACATGCAGCATTTGATTTTCCATTCCTGAGTTACTTTGCTTAGGATAATGGCCTTCAGTTCCTTCCAAGTTGTTTCAGAAGACATTATTTCAATTTCTTTTATGGCTGAGTAGTATTCCCTGGTGTGTGTGTGTGTGTGTGTGTGGGTATACCATTTTCTTTATCCAATTATCATATGATTGACACTTAGATTGATTCCTTAATCTTTGCTATTGTGAACTGTGCTGTGATAAACATATGAGTGCAAGTATATTTTTGATAGAATGATTTCTTTTCCTTTGGGTAGAGACCCAGTAGTGGGATTGCTGGATCAAATGGTATATCTACTTTTAGTTCTTTGAGAAACCTCCATACTGTTTTCCATAAAGGTTGTGCTAATTTACATTCCCACCAACAGTATATAAGTGTTCACTTTTCACTGCGTCTATGCCAGCATCTATTATTTTTTGACTTTTTAATAATAGCCATTCTGATTGGAATAAGATGGTATCTCATTGTGGTTTTAATTTGCATTACTCTGGTGTTTCAATCCCTACCAAAATACCAATGTCATATTTCATAGAGTTAGAAAAACAATTCTAAAATTCATATGGAACCAAAAAGAGCCCAAATAGCCAAAGCAATCCTAAGTATCAAGAACAAAACTGGAGTTATCACGTTACCTGACTTCAAATTATACTGCAAATCAATCTGTAGACACCAAAATAACATGGTACTGGTATAAAAATAGACACATAGATCAATGACACAGAATGGAAACCCCAGAAATATGGCCATATACCTACAACCAACAGATCTTCGAAAAAAATCATACAATGGGGAAAGGAGGTCCAATTCATTAAACAGTGCTGGGAAAATCGTATAGCAACAGTCAGAAGAATAAAACTAAATCTCTATCTTTCAGCAAATACAAAAATTAACTCAAGACGAATTAAAGACTTAAACGTAAGACCAAGAACCATGAAAATTCTACAAGAAAACGTAGGGAAAAATCCTCTGGGTATTGGCCTAGGCAAAGAATTTATGACTAAGAACCCAAATTAAATGCAATAAAAACAAAAATAAACAAGTGGGACTTAATTCAACCAAAGCATCTATTCTTAACAGATACAACGTACTTTAGTCAAATGAGGGATATGATATTCTGAAAGCTCTGACTTGACCCCTATGCAATCTGTGCATGCATCAAAATTGCAATTGTATCTCATAAATTTATAAGCAAAATTTTAAAAATCGATTATAATATACTCAAGGAAATAAAGGTAAATATGTTTATTGAATGAACAAATATAAAATATATGCTGAGAAAGAGAAAACATACAAAAAGAATCAAAGGAAATTCTAAAATATAAAAATATAATATTTAAAAAAACTGCACTGAGTTTCCATATAGAATTATGGAAACTATAAAGAGTAAATTAGTAAACTATGCTGTCATAATACTGGAATTGTCTGAGTAGTCTTGGTGCATGAGTAGGATAGCAGGAGGGTAAAATATCCTTTTGTGAGGAAGTGGGTAGGAGAGATGAGTAGGGAGGGATTAGTGTGTTGTGGGAGGAAACAATGTGTCTTAGTGAGGGAAATAAGTTGGTATTCTGTCCAGGAATAAAAGTAGAATCATGTGTAACTTATTAAGAAGGCAGGGGGAAGGGATGGTGATGATTAATAGGATAAAAGAAAAATACAGGCCGGGCGTGGTGGCTCACACCTGTAATACTAGAACTGTGGGAGGCCGAGGTGGGTGGATGGCTCAAGGTCAGGAGTTCGAGACTAGCCTGAACAAGAGCGAGACCCCATCTCTACTAAAAAATAGAAAGAAATGATCTGGACAACTAAAAAAATATATATATATAGAAAAAATTAGCCGGGCATGGTGGCGCATGCCTGTAGTCCCAGCTACTTGGGAGGCTGAGGCAGAAGGATTGTTTGAGCCCAGGAGTTTGAGGTTGCTGTGAGCTAGGCTGATGCCACAGCACTCTAGCCCGGGCAACAGAGCCAGACTCTGTCTCAAAAACAAAAAAAATACAAAATAATATTTAAATGAACAGTGGAAGTAATAAATATATATTTAAATGAACAGTTCATTCAATAAACATGAATAAAAATGAATAAAAACTGTATCAAGCCTACAAAAATATAAGAAAAAAGAAAAATAACACTAAATAGGTAACAAACATAGAAAGAGATAATAAGAATAAAAAACATATCAACTTAAATGAACTTAACCCATTACAAGACAGAGTGTGTTTGATTAGGTAAAAATTAAAAATAATTTTTTAAAACTATACAATGTTATAAAAGAAAGAAAAATTAAACCAAGCAAAGAAAGGCTGACAACAAATGAATTGTGATTTGTTTTTAATTTCCCTGGTGAGAGGTATCTAAGCTGCCCCACTGGATGACTTCCACAAAGAATGTGGCAATAAATATCCTGTTAGAAGTCCTTGTTACCTGGTGACAATTTCTCTGGGATTACGTATGTCGGATTACAAAACATGCAATTAAACTTGAATTTTAGATTAATAAAACCAATTTCTTTAGTATAAGTATGTCCCAAATATTGCATAGGGCATTCTTACACTAAAAATCATTTATTGTTTTTCTGAAATACGGATTTAACTTGGTGTCCTATATTTTTATTTACTAAATCTGACAACCTTTTCTAGAGTACATACCCAGGTCTGGGTTAGCAGTTTCATAGAGTTTGTCTATTCTTAAGTCTATCAAGCACTGACAGACTTCATGTCCAAAGTCCCACCAATAATGCATAAAGACTGATATTTTCCTCACAATTTGTCCAGCACATGGTAGTCTTACATTTTTTAATTATGCAAAATAATATTTAAGTGCTTCTTTAATTTGTGATGTACTTCTTACTAGTAAGGTTGAGATTTCTTCATGTATAACTTTAAGTTAATGATATTTTCCCAGTGTGAATCACGTTTGTATATTTAAGGGAAATGCTTTCCCGCTGTTGCATAGATCACAGAAACGCATTCTTTTTGGTGTGTTGTAGAAGAAATGTTTTTGATAACCATTTTGGGGGAGTCACATGCTTCATTGCATCTGTGGCAAATGGCAATTCCAGGGTCCTTCTGACTGTGTCAGACTTTCTGGGATATGCCATACCTACAGCACCTAGAAAAGCATGTAATGTATAGCAGGCCATCAGTAAGTATTTGTTGAAATGAACAAATGTATAATTATGCACATACTTTTAATCATGTGCTTTAGATCTTTGTCATACTGAGATGGAATCCGGTTTGTGATCAGTACCATAAAGTTCTCAGAAGGGAAGAACCTTTAGAAATCCAGGTGTATCTCATAATAATTAGACCAAAAAAAGGAATAAATTGATAATTTATACGCAGGTGCCTATTCATTCCACCTATTTTGCTTGCAGTCTTCAGAAATTCCTATCAACAATTCAGGAAAAAGCAGAGAATCTTCCTGTGTGCTTCTCTGCCTGAACAGAGCACTACATTGTGTTTGATGTCTATCATGTGTGTGTGTTCATGTAACATACTAACAATACCAAACAGGGCCAATAATTTTAATTTTAAGTGCAAAAGCTTTATTGAATCATGTCTCACTCTGATAGCCAAACAGATGGCCAAGTCACTCTTTACTCCAGTTTGTTCTTTACTGGTGTTGGACCTGATGTCTCAGAACATTATTTATCCTCCTAAGAGCACCAGACAGCTACTCTTTCCTTGCTCATTCTTTATCCTCAAGCTCCTTCCTTATTGTATCTCACCTCCTACTTTTAGAACAGAAACAACTGTTGGCATTGGCACTCCCATCCCTTTCTATGCAGTCCTACTACTAGTTTGAGGAAAACCATACAGCAAAATGAAGCTTCTTTTTGTTCAGAAGACATAATACGCCATAACAGAGCTTTAATATCTATTAATCAAAAATCAACTCACAATTACATTTAATATATATATATACAGTAAACACATCCAAAGATATTTTTATTACATATCCCATCAAGAATTAACATAATGTCAATTAGTTAATCTACTGAAATTGTGCCAAAGGAACTATCCAATAGTCACATAATAAGAATTAATGTTCTTGTCTTTGCTACCAATTTAAAGGGTAAATGTTTATATTAAAGATAAAAATTTCTTTCTTAGCTTTAGAGAAAGGAAAATGCAAGAATCTATAACAAACTGGAATTGCATCAACTAATTTACAAAATACTTTCTATTTAGTTTTCAGTTTACTGACAATTTTTCTATAGTTTTCCCTTTAACAGTTTCTCTTCAAGGTAGAACACAAATTAAGAATGTGTTTTCTTTCCTTTGTGAAAGTGATAGATGTGTGTATTTTTAGTCAAAAATGATTGTGAATTTTATGTTCCATGGTGGTGAATAAGTATTTATCATGAGTCACAAACAATGTCTTATCAATACAACTTTTAGAAGACTAAGTCAAAGGCATGGTTAATAAAATCTACAGTATAGGATGCAAACTGGTTTGGTCTATACAGGGATCAAAACTATGGTTGTGACTCCTTTAGCACCTTGTTCTAACCCACTATCTAGAATATTTGGCTAAACATATGTTAAATAGAAAGTGTGCTTAAGTGGCAAATAGGAGAATCTGTTACAGGCTTTGCCATTTAAATAATATGTATTAATAATGCAGGATCCTTTAATGCCACATGCTAGCAGATAAATGCCTTTGTGGCTCTGAAGGTATATAATAAATAATTTCTAAGCATCAGAGATACTAATTAAATTGATCTGTTTGAAAATTCTTTATTTAGATATGTATAGATTTTATTTTTAAAAATATATACTCACAGTCTTGAATGATCGTCAGTGAGTGCAGTGTTATGACTTACTGTTGCTGTGATTGAATATACATTCAGTAGGGTTTACCCAATCCTCAGTCCATAAATCATGCCATAAAATAGCCCTACAAGGGACCCGTCAGAGTCTCCTCAGTTTTTCATTTTTCTATCATACTCAACTATTTCTAGCCGTAGGTGGTTTCCTTGTCAAGAAATTCAGGATGGTGTTTTATTTGTCTGTTCTGGTGCCTACAACTATTATTTTATCTTTTATGCTCTGTGCATTTCCTTTAGGATATATGATGTGATTTAGTAAGGGGAAATACTGAAAAATAATTTATTTGTAAGCTACTTTTAAAGGGTGAGGAAAAATCAGCTGTGGTTTTCATTTGGTGTCTTGTATTAGATAATACTACAAGGTCTCTCTATCTACTTAGTCTTCCAATTTTACAAGCCTTTTGTTTGACTTGACATATTTTACTTCTCATAAATATCAATTCTTATTATAGGGCCTATTAAAAATGTAGATATAACCTAACCTGTATTTGGAATTTAGGCTCACAGACATCATTGTGACTTTCTGAAAGCAATGCATATCTTCAGGAACAGAGTTAGAACTAGAATTTATACTGTGCTATTCTTCACCCAGTTTTCCTTCTAATGTATTTCTTTGATTCTCTTATAGCAAGTTGCTATGGTCAGAATGTTGGTGTTTCCACAAAATTCATATGTTGGAAACTAATACCAAATGTGATATTATTAAAATAAGAGATGGGGACTTTAAAAGGTTATTCCATGGTGAGAGTTCTGTTCCCATGAATAGAATTAGTGCATTTATAAAAGAGACTTGAGGGAGCCTTCTGTCTCCTTTTGCCATGTAAGAACACAAAGAAGGTGTCACCTATGAGAAACAGACCCTCACCAGACACAAAATCTGCTGGCTTCTTTATCTTGGACTTCCCAGCCTCCAGAACTGTGAGAAATAAATTCCTGTCATTTATATTTTCCCAGTCTGACGTATTTTGTTACAGCAAGCAGGAACAGACCGTGATACAAGTACACTCAATACTCCTTTGGCTGCCTCTAAAGTTATTGATAATGTAATCATACAGCAAGGCTTTTGAAATTGTATGGTAGGTAAACTACTGGATCCTCTCCAAAGAAGGCCATGTCCTAATACCCAAAACCTATGCATATGTTATGTTACTTAACAATGGGGAAGTAAGGTTGCAAATGGAATTAATGTTGCTAATCAGAGGACTTTAAGATAAGAAAATTATCCTGGATTCTCCAGGTGAGCCCAGTATCATCAGTAGGGTCCTTTAATGGTGGAAAAGAGAGGCATGAGGTTAAAGTCCAAGAGATTTAAAGATACTATGTTGCTGGCTTTGAAGATGGAGGAAGGGACCCTAAGACAAGGAAAGTGGGTGGACTCTGGAAGTTAGAAAAGACAAAGAAACCATTATCCCCTAGAGCCACCAGAAAAGAACATAACCTTGCTGACACCTGTATTTTAGCCCACTGAGATCCAATTGAGAATTCTGACTTCTAGAACTTTAAGATAAAAAAATCTGAATTGTTTTAAGTCATTAAATTTGTGGTAGTTTGTTACAGCAGCAATAAAAAAACTAATACACTAAGGGGAGGAAAGGGTAGATAGCTCACTTCTGGACTCTTCAGGCTCGCATGTGTCAGTTGTTCTGGGGTATTGTAGCAGTCTTATCCTCTTCTAGGTATAATGAGAGTAACTGTAGAAACTATAGAAACTGTAGAAACTATAAGGTAGAACACGCTCCCCAGACAGTCCCTCATAATAATGGGTCATGATAGCTTCAAGTGCTTGACAAGGACAAAAGTCCTTAAGCAGTGCATTAATCAGGGTTCTCCAGAGAGAGTCAGAACCAATATTGTGTGGGTATATATGTGGAGAGGGAGGGGAGGAGAGGAGGAAGGGGAAAAGGGAAGAGAGAAAGAGAGAGGAGAGAGATTGATTGATTATGGGCATTGGCTCACATGATTATAGAGACTGAGAAGTTTCATGATCAGCCATATGCAGCCTGGAATTCAAATGCTAATCTCTTCTCGAAATGCTCTCCCAGTCATACCGCAAAATAATATTTTCCCGGCTATCTGAGCATCCTTCAGCCCACTAAGATGACTCTTAAAATTAACCAACATATAGGCCGGGCGCGGTGGCTCACGCCTGTAATCCTAGCACTCTGGGAGGCCGAGGCAGGGAGATCGTTCTGAGCTCAGGAGTTCGAGACCAGCCTGAGCAAGAGTGAGACCCCGTCTCTACCAAAAAATGGAAAGAAATTAATTGGACAGCTAAAAATATATGTAGAAAAAATTAGCCGGGCATGGTGGCGCGTGCCTGTGGTCCCAGCTACTCGGGAGGATGAGACAGTAGGATTGCTTGAGCCCAGGAGTTTGAGGTTGCTGTGAGCTAGGCTGACTCCACGGCAACTTGCCCCAGGCAAGAGAGTGAGACTCTGTCTCAAAAAAAAAAAAAAAAATTAACCAACATATATAGTTTGCTACAATTCTGCTACACATAAAGAGAAGAAGATGAATATCTACATATTTTTGTGTACTTTTCTTGATAATACATATAGGTTCAAAACACATTCCCATTTTGGAAAAAGGTAGTTCCTCTGTAATCAAATCCAATTAAGTAAGTACCATTAACAATTTGTCTTTTTTTTTTTATCTATTTTTTTCCTGCCAGGAAAATTTATGGTTTTTTTCTACTAGTCAGGTGATTAAGTAATATGTTCAAATTTTGTCCTCATATTTTTCATTTTCCAAAATCGTAGATATAAATATATTTGCAAAGTCTTCAAAACTACTGTTTTAATACTAAGATTATTGTTTTAATACTAAAAACATCAAGGAGTCACTATACTAATTTACCCTAATCCCAAGAATAGTGAAAAGGAACATATTCCGACTCTCAAGGTAAATAAACATAACTTACGTCATCATGACATAGCTTAAAGAATTTTCCATATGAATTTTAATATAATGCTTACTTGGAGAACTGGACCCTGACCTTCTAATAAGCCATTAAATTAACTTTCTGACACAAATTAGACTGAGAGCCTACAAACAAAACAGATGAAAATTATAATCACGGACAGAAAATACAATATTAAAATGTCTGTTTCACAGCAGAATTTTCTTGGAAACGGTCTTATCATTTCCTTGGTATTGGAAAATAAATTTGAAAATTAAAAATATAATACATGCTTATTTAA
>NW_012148374.1:350100-367020 GCF_000956105.1 Propithecus coquereli | reverse complement strand
GCAAAAGATGGGAGTGTGATAGTTCCCATCATTTTCAATTTAATCCAACAATTTGGCTTCTACAGAAACTAAGTGAATCCTTGAGCGTATCAGTGGACTATATAAAATCAACCAAGTAGAAACCCCAACTACAGTTGTTGTTCCAGATTTTGTATCTTTGCCTAATAGATGACATAGCCCAGGTACATGGTATCAATGTGGCCATTTATCTGGCAAATGCCTTCTTCATCCTTAGTATGAGGGAAGACCAGAGCAGAAGCAGTTTGTATTCACATGGGATAAACAATACTCTGTCCTAAAGCTAAGTTAACTCTCATTTCTTCTGTAAGTCATGCAAGTATAAGAGGTAAATAAATTCCTTTAGGATAGAACCATAAAAATGAGCATTTTATTCTCATCTTAGCTTTTCTATATATGTTTATTACAAATTATATATTTGTTTTTATTAGCTTACGAATGAATTTAAAGGGCAAAACATGCAAATTAGCTTTTATTTTATGTAATAATATTTTCTTTAATGAAGGCTACATAAATTCCCATGTAGGCATAGTTTTCTTGAAAACTGATATTCCTGGGCATTTGCATAGCCATATAAATTAGAATATATATCCTTTAAATCACAATGAACAGGTAAGATAAGGAAAATATTAAGTAAAAAATGCTAAATAATTAAGTGAAAATACCTTAGTAGGATATTGTGGGTCTAATTTCATACTACCGTGGGGGGGGGGAAATTCTCAATTACCACAAATTATTTTTAGCCAATCCATGACATTTCAAATAATGAGTCTATTGGCTAGGTGCGGTGGCTCACACCTATAATCCTAGCACTTTGAAAGGCTGAGTCAGGAGGATCACTTGAGGCCAGGAGTTTGAGACCCACACTGGGCAACATAGCAAGACCCTGTCTCTACCAAATAATAGAAAAATTAACTGGGTGTGGTGGTGCACATCTACTGTTCCAGCTACTTTGGAGGCTGAGGCAGGATAATTGATTCAGTGCAGGAATTTGAGGTTGCAGTGAGCTGTGATGATGCCACCACACTCTAGCCCAGACAAGAAAGTGAGACTCCGTCTCAAAAAAAATCAAACAAATAATAAGTCTATCGATAATACACTTGATAAAGAAGTATTCACCAAAGAATAAATATCACCTTTTATTCACATATATTTGTTAATGTTTTTAATATTCTAAAAATCAATTAATTTCAATGAGTTAGTGATGAAAAATGATCATTTTTCTGTATTTTACCATAGTGCTTTTAGTTGAATACATTAAATTAACCATAAGTCAAGGTTTATAATACTGTTTTCCAATTTTGCCTATAAAATGTAACAGATGTGTTCTTAGTCAAATTTCTATATTTTCAGAAACTGGATTATTATTCAAAAGAATTCTCTTCCATTATAAAATATGTCCTCACATTAAATTGCAAATCATATACATTTTAAAATAACATATGTAATTAGAAATATGGTCTGTAGTCCTTGACTGAAACGATTTCCAAAATTTACCTAACAATATATATGAGGAAATAAACCTATAAAAATTGAGTGGCTTGCTTAGTAGCTGCAAAATCAATTATGGGAGGCACCGGACTGCTCTTACAGTGTTATTTCCACAAAGTGTGAATTCAACCTACCTGAATTGAACAAGTGAATTCTTGAAAGAATGGGAATTTGGAATTCTGTTTCAGTACAAACTCTGACTGTGTAGATTTCCAACAAAAAATTATCTAGACACTATCTTATGCCCTGATAAAATGCTAACAGACTTATAGGAATATTTTTGTGATTAATAGTTACTGTAAAAATATTCTCAACAGTAGAGTAAAAAGTACATACAACCAGACATAATCAAAAGCAACTCAATTAGAATAGACAATTAACTTAGAAAAAAATTTAATATATTTAAGGATCAAACTAAAAAAAAAGTTACCAGATCTAGACTCTAACTTCTGAGAGCTACAAAGCCATCAAAAGCAAACAATATCTATTCTTTATAAACTGTCCAAAACATTTAAAATCACGGATGATTTCCTAAATCATTTATGAGGCTAGTATAACTTTCATACCAAAATCAAGCAATAATTAAATAAAAAATGTAAATTGTAGACAAATTTTACTTACAAATATGTGGAAATTTGTAATTCTTAAGTATGTAAATAGGTATTTAAATAATAACCCATTACCAACTACAACTTGTACCAGAAATATAAGGATGGCTCAATATTAGAAAATATTAATTTATCCCAGCATTTTAGCAGATTAAAGGAATATAGTAGATGATATTCTTGCTTAAAAATCATTTGATAAAATTCAAGTTCCCAAACTTATGAAAACTATTAAACAAAGCTGAAACAGAAGAAAATTTCATTTATTAATAAAATATACTTCCTGGAAATATGAAACATCAATCATCTTTTTTGGTGACATACTAGAAACAATAACATCTATGACAAATAATTTTCCTGTAATCAAATAAGAGAGAATGTAATATTGTCACTTCTATGTAATACAGTGAGATAAGAAAAAAATAGCTATAAATGTCAATGAAGAGGGAGAAAAAACTTATATCCAGATATTTTTAGAAAATTAGGAAAATAAATTTTAAAATTATTAGAACCAAAATGGTTTAGAAAGGTGACAATGTATGATTTCAAAATTCGATAGTTTACTTAATAATCATTAACAAGAAATTTAAAATGTAATGGAAAAGTAATACTATTCACCAGAGCAATTAAAATACAAAATAGCAGGGAAGAAGGGGAGAGGGAGAGAGAAAAAGAAAGAGCAGGAGAGGGGAGAGAGAGAGGGAGAGAGAAAAGAGAAGAGAAAGTAGAGAAATATGTAAAACATAAATAAAACCACAAAGCATTTAACCATAAAGCATTCAATACGTACATTCAATGAAAGCCCAATTAATTTCTTTAAAGTGTTTTTGAGAAATGTAATGTTTATTTGGAAGAGAAAATATTTAAAAATACCAAGAAATTTTGCAAAAAGTTACACAGATTTCAAAATATGCTATGAAACCATATATATTAAATCATTTTTATGATTAATGGAATATAGTGATTCTAAAGGCAAAATATACAACAGCCAAAAAAGAGGTTTGCTCAATCTATAAATTTCAAAAGGCATTAAGGAGGCTGAGGGAAGCTACTCTAATAAAAAGTCACAAGTCCTTGTCCAATCTCTGAATCTAAGTCTATTATCAGACCTGCATCCCAAGGGCTGAAGGGACAGGCTATTTAAATGAGGACTAACTCTGTAACTACACTTGCAAGATCAGACAGAATTGTTCCCATCAGCGATTTGTAGCAACGTACCTTGCACCCAGACATTTCAACAATTTTCTGTGTTGACACAGCTATCTACCAACCAAAAACATCATGATATTCCTTATCCCTCACCCTTTTAAGGTGAGTTGACATGAGGGACACTAGTTAATGGAGTCCTGACCCAGATCTGGTCTACGATGGATCCTCTGAGACCACAGACTATTTCTAAGAGGTAACTTCCCTCATCTTCAAAATAGACTTACTTGGTATCTGGCAGAACCTTTACATGGGACCCCTAGCCTGTTCTATGGGGTAAGAGTTACCATAATGGGGAAAGCCAAGTAGCAGTCCTCAAAGTTCAACTTTCTGCTCAGTCAAGATAGTGTACCAAAAATGATTCCTCTTGGGAATACAGAGATTAGTATCACCCTCCAACTGCAAAAGATGGGAGTGTGATAGTTCCCATCATTTTCAATTTAATCCAACAATTTGGCTTCTACAGAAACTAAGTGAATCCTTGAGCGTATCAGTGGACTATATAAAATCAACCAAGTAGAAACCCCAACTACAGTTGTTGTTCCAGATTTTGTATCTTTGCCTAATAGATGACATAGCCCAGGTACATGGTATCAATGTGGCCATTTATCTGGCAAATGCCTTCTTCATCCTTAGTATGAGGGAAGACCAGAGCAGAAGCAGTTTGTATTCACATGGGATAAACAATAGTCTGTCCTAAAGCTAAGTTAACTCTCATTTCCCAAATGCATGTAGAACTTACAAAAACTTACAAAAACATCACTTTGATCTACTCTATCAATGATATCCTGTTAATCAGAACACATGAGCAATAGTTATCAAGTACATTAGAGTCCTCACAAAGATACAAATGTTCCAGAAGATAGGAGATAACCCCATCAGAGGCTTGAAACATCACTGAAGTTTTTAGAAGGCCACTGGTCTGGGGCATGCTAGAATATCTCTTTCACATTAAAGACAAATTATTTTATCTTGTATAGCCCCCTACTAAGAAGGAAACACAATACCTGAAAAGCCTTTTGGGGCTCTGGAAGAAGTATATTCTGTATTTGAGAATACTTCTTCAATTCTTTCAGTGAATAAGATGGAAAACTACCGATGTCAAGCAGGGCTCAGAGGAGAGAAAAAAAAAAAAGGAAAAAGGACTCTTTGGGAGCTCTAGGCTGTGTGCAATAATTATCCATAACGGAAGAGCCACAGTGTGGAAGTTATGGCAAACTTCAAAAAGAACACAATGTAAACCTTTGATTTCTCAAGTAAAGTTGATGTCATTTGCCTCAGAGAATTATACATCATTTAACAAACAGCTGTAGCATGAACCCTGGAAGGCAGAGGACATCAAGTGACCATATAAGCAGAACTTCCCATCATGAGATGAGTTCTTTCAGATACATCATAAGTCAATGGGGAGCCAGCAGCAATTCACAGAAAGATGGACACAGTAGTCATGTTGTCATGAGCAGGGGACTAGGTTACAAGTAAAAAAGTCTAGTATACCATACTATGGAATGCTATTAACTGTAACAAAATGAAGTTGACCTTTATTTACTGACATATTTTTAAAACATATTCATAATTGAAAAAGAAAATTTCAGAGCAATACTAAGTAAAACAACATATTCACTTCTAAGGCTACAGATAGAAATACACCTTAGTGATTATTCTCAGCCTTTTTTTTTTTTTTCCTGAATCAAATCTTGATAGTTAGTATAAATCCTGATTCCCAGATTTTCCATGCAGGAATATAGGAAATAACCTTAAGGAGAAATAATTTAAAAATAAACATAACAACTCACACATTGATTCTTTAAATGTTTTATTATCAAATCTTTCAAAACTTTAATTCTAACATAGTATTCGCCACAGTGGGAGGGGTTCATCAAGTATGCATAAGAAATTATTATGTCGGCCAGGCGCAGTGGCTCACGCCTGTAATCCTAGCTCTCTGGGAGGCCCAGGCGGGCGGATTGTTTGAGCTCAGGAGTTCGAAACCAGCCTGAGCAAGAGCGAGACCCCATCTCTACTAAAATTAGAAAGAAATTAATTGGACAACTAAAAATATATAGAAAAAATTAGCCGGGCATGGTGGTGCATGCCTGTAGTCCCAGCTACTCGGGAGGCTGAGGCAGGAGGATCGCTTGAGCCCAGGAGTTTGAGGTTGCTGTGAGCTAGGATGACGCCACGGCATTCTAGCCCGGGCAACACAGTGAGACTTTGTCTCAAAAAAAAAAAAAAAAGAAAAGAAATTATTATGCCATCAATTCTTTGGCAGAAAGACTAGTTTTATAGTTATGGGTCAGGTTATGATGATTTTCTCCAACCTGGTTCTAAGAAGTTTCATTTATTATATGTTTAAGTTAGACATATTGTCTATTTTCAATACCATTGTGTTGACAATTTCACACATATAATTGTAAAGTACATTTTTTAAAAAGTTATTTTTACAGAAACATTGATAGGTTTCAGGTTATACTAATAATCGGATTTAAAAAATAGTAATAATTTAGTGTAAATGTAGTAATAGTGACCTACTCTTACAGTTTAAATTTCATGGTTATGGTTTGCTAGTCAGTACTAAGAACAAACATTAATTATTTTAAAATAGCCTAAAACCAACTTCCCAGTGTGGTAGCTTATTAAATATTTTTTCTGTTGATTGTTAAACTAGACTGAAATGACACTATAGTTATTATTTCTTCTGTCTAAGTGACATTTGACAAATTTTCCATTTTCAAGTTATTTATAAATAGATGATTTTATTCATTAAAATTATTTCTCTGCTGGCTAAAAAATATACCATAGTATGATAGATAAATAGACAAATAGGTAGATATAGATTTTTTCATTCTGTTGTATGCATTATTGAATAATATTTATAGATTCTCATTGATGTTTAAATTCTTTTCATCTCCCAGAAAATAATCATACTGTATATTTTCTAAAAACTCTATTTCCTGCTTTACTATTTTCAAAAATAAACATCAAAGGTTAGAATGATTTGATTTATAAGTGTGGTTTCCATTGAGGTCATCATAAATAACAGATGAATATATTTTAAAGTTATATTTTTAAGTTTTTATTCCTACATAGTAATAGGTCTTTATTAATATATATAACCTAATATTAATTATATTTAATTTGGGACATAATTAGATAAAATTCAACAACAAAATAAGAAATAAAATAAACATGAAAAAGTTACCACATAACAAATAAACAAATACCAAATATCCACCATAGTGCAATGATTTAGCCTAACAGTGGAAACACCTAAATTTCCATGGGAAGAATTCTGATTGAGAGTTTAAATAGAATAATAGGTAAGAGTGGCAGAAAATGTTTATCTGAGAGTGGGATTAATTCCTCTACAGCTTCTGCTTTATTAAAACACACGAGTAAATTCAATTCCTATGAAGTTTTTTTTATCAAACACAGCCAAATGCATATTCTGTTATATCCTTTTTTTCTGCTTTCACACATAAAGCAATATATGACAAAATTTTATGAAATACGAAAACACAAAAGAGTATTTCTTAGCAATGCTCAACAAATAACTTTATTTTAAATTAATATTTGCAGTGCCCCACAGCAATTGCATTGTAATAGGTTCAACACAAATAACTGCTGATTTCCCCATCTAATTTTCAAAAAATGCAACCAGTCATTCGAAGGCAATAACAGTGAAAGGGAAACATCACAGTCCCAGAAAGCATAATTACAATGGCCTTCATCTCCTCAAAATGATCTGAACATAATGTCAGACTTTTTCTGATCTTACCATGAAAATATCATTTACAATAAAAAACCTAAACAAATAATATTATATTAGAAACTTAAATAAATATTGTTCTGAATGGAGCTAAGTTTATACACAAGCGTTAGAGCTGATCTAGACTTGGAAGGATATAGATAGTGTCCTCTAATCACATTCATGATATGTCTAGGTAGAAATCTGAGTTCTTTTTCAAGTAGGGAAAAGAAGGGAAGTTTAAAGAAAAGATTGGCTTTGGAATTAAGGATACCTGGATCTGAATCCACACTCATAAATATGTGCCATTGGATAGATGAGGAACTGTTTTGAGCATACTTTCTTCTATAAAATACAAATGTCTCAGAGTATTGTTTTGCTTACTTGATTGTGTAAGACAATGTTAAACTTTATCCCCTGTGCTCCTGGAAAACAGTAATGGATTAAGAAATCCCTCTTCCAGCCCACCCTTTTGTGTTCCAGGAAAAGCCTACTGCAAAGAACCACCATTCCCCCTGTGACTTAGATAAGACTCACAAATGCCCCGTTTTGTTGTTAATCTATGACAAAGCCAGATATAGGTTCTCTAAATCCCCATACTTTGCCTCATATATGCTTAGCTGAACTGTTTGTACTCATTAATCAATCTGGACAAAACATCTGACTTAATGAAACTTTAATTAAGCTTTTCTTTCTCCAGGGCCCCAAACTTTGATTCACCCTCAGCCTACGCATATAATCCCTTCGTAATAGCCTCTCTTGTGAATTAGTTGACCACAGGAAAGACATTCTCTCATCACCTGCCCTATCATTCCACCCACTCCTCCATACTCCATGTTGTCTAGTCTTCTTTGCTCCTCCCTATAGAAGAAAAGTTCTTTCTACCTGACCTTTAAGATGCCTCCTCCTATTTCAGCAGTCACTTCTATGAACTGAATTATACCCATTCCCAACTCATATGTTGAAGACCTAAGCCCCAGTGTGACTGTATTTGGAGATAGGACTTCTAGGAGATTACTAAGGTTAAATGAAGTCATAAGGGTGGGACACCAATCTTATAGGATTGGTGGCCATATAAGAGGAAGATCTCCCTCTCTCTCTTTACACACACACACTGAGAAAGGCCACTCAGGAAGGTGATCATCTGCAAGCCAGGGAGAGGGCTCTCACCAGAATCCAACCATGCCGGCACCCTAATCTCAGAATTGTGAAAAAATAAAAATAAATTTATTTAAGCTGTCAGTTTATGGCATTTTTATGGCATTTTGTTATGGCAGCCCAAATAGACTAAGGCAGCTCCCTTCTCTTTATTGAAGTAATTCTTTCAAATAAAATTTATCCTTACTTAAGTCAAGAATTTGTTTTACTTCACAATAGTACTTATTATTTTTTCTCAATTCTATACACTGAATATGCCCTATGTCCAAAGTAAATCATATTTTATCACTCTAGTACTTCAGAATTTTTCCAATCTACTAAAAACAAAACAGACAGAAGTCATCCAAATTAGCATGCCATGGTGTATTCTTCTTCACTAAATTTTCTTTTGAATTTCAAGTTTCAAGGTCAACAAAGAAGGTCATAAGAGAGGAATTATTTCATAACTATCTTGGAAAAACTTTCTTTGAAAAAACCATGTAGATCAAAAATTACCTTGAAAGGTAGGGAATATAAGAGGTTTAACATATCTAATTAACATATTATTATTATTCCTAATGAATTAAACTTTTCAGAGTATAATTTGATACCTTCAAAATTACATGAGATACTGAAAGTTTAAGAAAATTAGATGAATGTTTTCTGCCTTTTTTCCAGATGGACAGATGAGGTTTCATGCAGTAATGGATGTGCATCTCAATGCAAGTTGTTGCCTAACACACTTCAAGACATTATTTCTCAAAGTTGAGCAGGAATTAGAATCATTTGGGGTTAAAAATACAGATTACTGGACCCAATACCCAGAGTTTCTGATTCAGCATATAGGGCACTGTCTAAAAACTCACATTTAATAGATGTTCCTAGGTGATGCTACTGCTGTTGGTGCAGGAACCATACTTTGAAAACTATTGCCATAGGACAAGGATGTAAGAGTGTTTCCAGAAGTTTGCAAAAGCCAAAGCGCTATTTATTTAAAGAGTGTTTTGAAAAACTCTCAAACCATTCTTTCCTCTAAACTCCACACCACAACAATCATCAAAAGAAAAGAAGATTTCTGTGACCAAATGTGTTTCCCCCACAACACACACATCAAGGGCAGGATACCAGGTGGGTATCCTCTAATTCAACTCCAAAACTATCAACCTAGAGGTAGTGTCAGATGTCACAGGGTGGCTCAGTCCCCAGAACTTCCTCCCTCTCAGATGGCAGTTGCAAGTCCAGGGCTCTGGAACTTGAGACCAACCAGCTTTAAGTTAGGGTTCGCACAATCCCCTCTTTGAGTTGGATTAATTTGTTCACAGAACTCAGGGAAACACTTACATTTAAGTTTATTATAAAGGGTATTACAAAGGATACAGAAGAAGAGATGTGTAGGGTGAGGGATGGGAAAGGGGAGTGGAGCCTCCATGGCCTCCCTGGGAGCACCACCCTCCAGGAACCTCCACGTGATCAGTTATCCGGAAGCTCTCTGAACCCTGTCCTCTTCTATTTTTATGGAGGCTTTGTTAAATAGGCATGATTGACAACTGTGCAGAAATGTGATTAACAAAAAGCACATGATCTAACCCAGCAAGCCATTTCCATTCAGATTCTTCCTGGCCTCTATGTGCAGCATTTCTTCCTCCAGAGAATGGGGTCTTTTGACCCACAGATTAAAATCCTACCTTGGGCAGGTGAAAAGAGGCCAGGAAAAGGTCAGAGAGAGAAATTCTATCTTTTGATGCCTACTGCTGAGTCCTAAAGCATCCCAACATTATAACAAGAACTATGGGAGTTATGAGCCAGGAACCGTGGACAAAAGCATGCATATATATACATATACATATACATATACATATATATATATATATATATATATCTCAAAGGCTATTTTATCTACTAATATTTCTTTTCTGGCAAGATGACAGAATAAAACACTGAATAAATAAAAGAAACAACCAAGTAATTCCCAAATGGAAAGATAAAGATAAAATGAAAACAAATCTTCTAAGTTTTAACCTTCCCTGTATTTACTATCTACCCAGCCAGCCAAGAAGCTTATACTTTAACTGTCTCCAAAAGAGAAGGACACAAGACATGGGCCTAACGAAGGTGAAAGTGAGACTCAAGATGCCTGGATAAAACTAAGAAAAGGGATACACATTCAGTGAAAGAATGGACTAGAAAAAAATTTAACTGTATACTAGTTAAATCAAAAGGAAATTTATCCATTAGCCAGATTCTTGGTGGGAAAGTAAATACATAAATAGTCTTCTCTTACTTGGGTTTGAGTTTAAATGTATTCTGTCAGTTAGGTCAGGAACTCATGAGTCAAGACATAAAGGCAAAACGATCAAGGAAGATAATGAAAATTTTAAGAAAAAAAAATTTAAAATATTTAACTAATTGACATACATATATAGAAACACTTGACCCAACAGGGAGGTCATATTCTTTTAATCACTTATTTAACCTATGTGAAAGACCACAGACAAGGCCATAAAGCAAATCACAATAGATTTCAAAAATTGCTTCAGATGAAAACACTCTCTGTGTCCAAAAACAGTAAATTTAGAAATCAATAACAAAAAATGATGCCTTTAAAACTTCGTTGAAAGTTATACTTCTAAATAACTGGTGGATAGAAAAAGAAATCATAATGAAACTTAGAAAATAGAGTAAAATCATACTGAAAATTATTTTTAGGATAAGGATAAACAGTATGTACTTAGAAGGAAATAAATATATAGCCTTAAATAATAAATTCTAAATACAAAATGGTGAAATGTCAAACTTCCTAAAGTGTTATATATAAGAAATAATATATTCAAAAATATTTCAAGTGTTTTCAGGAGTATTTCAAATGTTTAATAAAGAATTACTTTGGATGGTGCTACCATAATTTAATTGTTTTTTCATTTGTTTCCAGAGTTTTCCATTTGTCTACAATGAACATGAATTTTTTTATGATTATAATAGGCAAAAATGGATGAGTTTTAAAAAAATACATCTTCCTTGGTTATAGTTGCACAGCAATACAAATGTACTAATACCACCGAACCATATTAAACATAATTAAAATGGTAAATTTTATGATGTATATATTTTACCACAATAAATATCACCCTTTTTCTTTAATAAGATATATTTTTATATTACCATTATATTATGTTTTATATTATTTAAATAATTACAATTATTTTCATTTAACTTATTGATTTCATTCACTTATCCTTTTATAATTCTACTCTAAAAATCTAGGACTCTATTCAGTTTGAGGTTGAAAAATATTATATATTTACTGCTATGCTGCTAATAAAAATTGACCACACCAAAACTCATACATCAGTAGGCATCTGTTGTTTTAGTTGAGTATTCACTGGTAACAGAAATTATATTTCCTTTGGGGAAATACATTCTCTTAGATCTTATGGTTTGGAAGGAACTGGCTCCACTACCTCTTCTCTAAGAGGTGGGATGGTGACTAAGTTTTGATGAATTTATTTCCTTATTCATAATAAGTAGACAAGGTTAAGCATGTGTCCAAATCTTTGTGAAGAACTACTAGACCTGGGACATTTATTGCAACTGTTCTAAATGAGAGGTCATCTTTCCTCTGGGGTTGCTAACCACCATATGTGAGTCCCAGGGTGCCACCAACCACCTAGTCATCATAAATGGAGAGCCTCGGAGAAGGTAGCCGAGATCTACATTTTTAGTGTAGTTTCAATTTCACAAGGCAATTGATTCCCTATTTTGCTTAAATTGTTTAGAATTTTTTTTTTTTTTTTTTTTTTTTGAGACAGAGTCTCACTCTGTTGCCCGGGCTAGAGTGCCGTGATGTCAGCCTAGCTCACAGCAACCTCCAACTCCTGGGCTCAAGCAATCCTCCTGCCTCGGCCTCCTGAGTAGCTGGGACTACAGGCATGTACAGGCATGCGCCATCATGCCCGGCTAATTTTTTCTATATGTATTTTTAGTTGTCCAACTAATTTCTTTTCTATTATGTTTTTAGTAGAGATGGGGTCTTGCTCTTGCTCAGGCTGGTCTCGAACTCCTGAGCTCAAACGATCTACCCGCCTGGGCCTCCCAGAATGCTAGGATTATAGGCGTGAGCCACTGCGCCTGTCCTTTTTCTTTTCTTTTTTTTTTTTTTTTTTTGAGACAGAGTTTCACTCTGTTACCCAGGCTAGAGTGCAATGGCATGATCATAGCTCACTGCAACCTCAAAAACCTGTGTTCAAGCTATCCTCCTCCTTCTGCCTCAGCCTTCTGAATAGCTGGGACTACAGCTATATGTCACCACACCCAGCTAATTTTTTTTTTATAGAGATGGGGGTCTCACCATGCTTCCCAGGCTGGTCTTGAACTCCTGGCCTCAAGGGATCCTCCTGCCTTAGCTTTCCAAAGTGCTGAGATTACAGGCATGAGCCACTGCACCCAGCCTGTTTGGAAGAACTTTTAAAAATTATTTCTAATTGACCATTTTATATGATTACAAAATCACTTGCTACTGAAATAAAACTGAATACACACAAATCCTTAGTCCCATAATTGTTACATTATGCCATGCAACTCCATAGGGGTGTATATCCTGAGGAAAGTCTATAATCAGTTTATATCTCCTTTTGTGAGGATTAAAATTTAATATTTTTGATACTTTTCATTAACTAAAGTTTTACTGAGAAGTTTGAATTCACTTCCTTCAGAAAAAAATCTCTAACAGAATTCATATGACACAGTGCTTTCTTCAGAAATTTTTTTTTAATCCATAGGATATATATGAAGTGCTTTAAATGAGTACATTGCCAGTCATTCACTCTGAGTAATTTGAAAGGACACTAAAGTTCTTGAAATGATTCAATTCTAGTAATGAATTTTACTAGTAACTCTTTTAGTTTGTTGACAATCAGAAACTTAGCATATTAAACTATAGCTACTAAATGAAAAAAAAATAGTGGCATGTAATAACTACTGAGTGACTATAATCAAGTCTAGGGTCAAATTTTGAAAATATAATATTGGCTAAGCCCTGCATAAATGAACATTTATGAATTTCTAGACAGTCACAGGTGGCTTAGAGTGTCTTGCCACTCTTACCCAGTTTTCTACCTTCAAATTACTTAAGAAGAGAATTTCAAAGGAGAATGAATCATCAAAGTAGGGAGTTAAAAACCTAGGGCAAGAGAGCTTTTACTTTTCTCCTCTCCTTGCCCTGGGAGAGAGGAGCAGTTGTTCTCTAATGCATTCAGCTGAATTAAAGGGTTTTAAGAGAACCATTCAGGGAGACTAGTGTTCCTGCAAGTAAAGACTGGCATCTATATGCCTGGATGGATGCCTGATTCATGCCTGGATAATTTTGTATTTTCCCACAGTGGTGAAGCAGAGAACTGACCCCTCTGAACACAGACCAAACACCAACAATTACAGGAGTAACCATGCATGAGATTCCTGGGAACTAGATGAATATTAAAGCAGGTGGCCATGCTTGGAGCATTTGTGAGACTCTGTCTATCAGGGCTTCTTGAGAGTCTAAAAAGTAAAATATGGTGGGTTAGACACCAGATAAAAGAGGGAGTTGGTAGCTTAAAACAAATGATTAGACACACTCCATTTCTCATGTCTGACAACTAGGCCATGAGGAACTCCCACAGGGAGACTCTGAAGAACACATACATACACCCCACAACAGAACAAGAACCTGCAGGCTTCCTGTAACAGAGGATATGCTGGAAAGTTAGTGTTATTCAAGAAAGAATTATAAACTATACCAGCCAGGTCGGAAAGACCTTTCCACTCCAACTCTGTCTTCCATTTCACAAGTATGGAGGAGCAAGCACAGGGCTATGAGCTGTGGGTGGGGCAGGGGAAGAAGAAGTGAAAGAAAAAGGAAACCTTAAATAATGGATCATGCCCCCTTCCCCATTGCGAGTCTCAGGGTCACAGGCTGGCCTTGAGAAAGTGGTCAAGGGAGGGAAGGAATCAGGTTATGAGCAGTGGAAAAAATGAAGAATTAAATTGATCTGAGGCTAAAATTTGGGGTTGTAGTCTACCTGAAAATGAGACTATATTTATAGACAAAAATGACTTGAAGGCTAAGGGTGGGTGAGAGTAGTCTGACAAAGCATTTGTCTAGGTAGTACAGTAGTTGAAATTATTTCTTTTGTCCCTAGTTAATTGATCATTTATAGTAATAATACAGATCACATTATAACAACCCAAAGATTTTGATTCATTAATTATGAGGTGAGCTCCAGAATTTGTATTTTTAAAAGCTTACATGATAGAATACATTTAAGTCTAAAGTCAGTATCTTATTAACAGGAAAGCACTAGAAGCTTCTCCACTAAAACCATGAACAGAACAAGGGGGTCAACAATAATTTCTAATTTAACATTGTCATAGAAGAGATACAGAGATAAAAAGCACAAAAATTGGAATGTAGCAATAGAATTATCAATATTTGCACATGATAATATTGTATACCTGGAAAACCTGAGAGAATCAACTAAAAAAATTGCAAACAACAAGAGGATTCAATAAGATGTCTGGGTACAGACTGGTTTATAGAAATTATTATATATTTAAATTCAGAGAAAAACACAGATTAGAAGATGCAACATATAAAAACACCCAACTGGCAATAATAGCAACATGAAATACCTTAGCATTTGGGAACAAACTTAGAAAGAAATGTGAAAAATCAATATGAAGAAAAGACTACTGAGAGATCCAAAAGTCATGAATGGGAAAGTTTAACATCCGATAATTCTACATGATAATCTATAAATTTAGGATAATCCCAATAACTGTGCCAAACAGGATTTTATCTCATTATTAATGCTGTTTCTAAAGTACATATGTAGAGAAAATGATCAAGTATGGATATCCAAGGATATTTCCCCTAAAAAAAGTATAATAGATGGGGGGTAGGTACAGAAACTAGCCTTAATAGATAGTGAATTATTTTTAAATTTAAAATAATTAAAACAAAGTGGCCCTGACATATGAATACATCAATCTATCAATGAAAGACAATGGAATTCTCAGAAATATGCAATAATAGGTATGCTAATTTTAGTGGGTTAAATTTTGGTCCTCCAATAGATATGCCCAAGTCTTAACCTCCAGTGCTTGGACATACAACCTTATTTGGAAATTGGGTCTTTGTAGATGTAACTAAGGTAAAGATTGAAATGGGATCATACTATATTAGAGTGGGCCTTAAATTCAATGACAGTGACATTATAAGAGGTGGAAAGAAATATTAATAATCTGAGTTTAAGATCTGAAATATGTAAACCCCAACTTGAAGTTGTTTGGGGAGAGAATAGAAAGAATTTCAAAAGATAGTAAACAATTGGACTTACATGTGAGATTATGTTAATATTCTTTCAATATTTCATGGTTTATTGGAAAAATATAGGTTCAGTTCTCATTTATAGAATAAGGACAACCTCTAGCAGAAATAAAATGGGATGAATATTTTCTACATTGGTTGAGAACAAAATGAAGTTTTTTTTAATGTGTCAATATGATAAAATAAAAGGCATTATTTAAGAGAGGAGCAGTTGGAATCAGATTCGTGAGTACTTACTAGCTGTGTGATCACAGGAAATTGCCTTAAGTCTTCAGTGATGCTATTTTGTCACCTGTAAAATGAGAATAAAAATACATATTCAAAAGTATTATAAATATTGCATTAGAATATGTGTTAATTTCTTATCTAATGTCCATCTCCTGCTATTTTCTTACTTTAAAAAAAAACCCTAATTTTTCATAGGAATAATGTTTTCTATCTGCACATGATACAGTTTCTTTTCTATTTTCTTTTGCAATAGTCGGGGTTGGGGAAGCTAGGGTGTTTTGGTAAGCATGTAAAAACATAAAGAGAAATGCACTGGGGATTCTGGAAAGTCTTTTGCTTTTCCTCTCAAAGGAGAAATTCTGTCTTGAATATAGGCTTAATGACTGGCAGTGCAACCTTCCTCTACCGTGAGGGAAAGGTCAAGATTACTGACCCTGAATTCATTAACCTGCTGAACTACCATCAGCAGTTGTCTCTCTCTCTCTCTCCTGGCTTCTTGTTAGGTGAGGAAATGGAACTTTTGCATGTTTACATCTAAGCTCTGTCAGTTGGGTATTGTGCCATTTACAGTTAACTATGTTGCCAACTGGTATTCAAATGAAAAATATTTAGCATTGAGCCTGATGGATATTCCTTGATATCATTGTTGTTGTTACTATTATAAACTATACAAAATAGCACAAAATCAAAAAATATAGTATGTATAGGTTAAGGTAATAAAGAAGGCAAAATATGTTAGTAGGAAACTATAAGAAGAAGAGAATAAAATTTCATTCTAAAGGATACTTTGAACTTCTAAAAGAATATAAATTTTACCCAACACATTGAAGAGATTAATAAAAAAGAGAGTCTGGGCACAGTGGCTCACACCTGTAATCCTAGCACTTGGGAAGGCTGAGGTGGGAGGATTGCTTGAGGCCAAGAGTTTGAGATCCCCTCTCTATCAAAACAAAAAAAAAAGTAGAAAAGTTAGCCTGGCGTAGTGGCACATGCCTGTATTCCCATCTACTCGGGAGGCTGAAGTAGGAGGATCACTTGCACCCAGGAGTTTGAGGATGCAGTGAGTTATGTTGAAGCCACTACACCCCAGCCCGGGTGATAGAGTGAGACCTTGTCTCAAAAAAAAA
>NW_012148374.1:344623-349575 GCF_000956105.1 Propithecus coquereli | reverse complement strand
AAAACACAAACAGAATAGTAATTTAAATAGATAAAATGGAACTAGAGTGTTAAAACATTGCATGTTAAAATAAAATATAACATCTACAAGCAAGATGGAAATAGCACATTAACTCTTCACTTTATGTGCCCCCTCACTGAAGTAAACACATCCCCCCCCCAAAAAAAAAAGAATTGGAACCATGAAACTATGATGACAAAGGGAAGATTGAAATCAGTCAGGAAAAATATTAATGAGGTTAGACAATGTCCAAATATAAATTCTATTTGATGCCACATAAAACATCATATAAGGCACAGCCAAGATTTACAAAGTGTTGATAAAAGTATCTGGTGTGCTGTATGGTAACATTAGATAATAATATATTTGTGCTAAAATGAGTCTTATATGCCTATGGTGTTTAATATGACTTAAATTTGATGAAATTACTGCCCTACTCCACAATATCTAGAAAACTCAGAACAAATTGGAAAAAAACCTACCCAATTGTGGTATCTAAACTTAACTGGACTCTCAACCCAAGAAATGGATGTTTACTTTAGTTGGCATTCTCTAGCAACTGGTTCAAATATCCTTTCACATGTCCCACAAAAGACTAGTATTAATAAAATGAACATATCTCATTTCATAGAGAAAGTAGGCTCTATTAAACAAGAAAGATCTCATTTCTGACACTTCATGTGTATACCTGTCTATGTCCACATCCATCTTCTCTTCCTTTTCTACTATTACAATGAAAGAGCTGTCTTTCCTTGTGTCTCTCCATGCTCTGAAGCCCACACTACTGTCTCTTTAACATATTGCTCCCAAATCATAACCCCTCTATCATATCTGCCACTTTTTCTCTCTCCTAACCTTCCCAATTATATTCAAACATGTTCAGGTTGCTCCTATATTTAAAAAGAAATTCATTTGATGCCCTTGCTCCTGGGCTTTTCTTTTCCTCTTCACAGTCAAATGAAAGATTGTCTGCACTTGTTTATGTCCAGCTCATTGCTCATTTAAGCATCTGTGCACAGTAGAATGGTATCTTCCCTATCATTCTCAAGAACACAATGGTATCCTTATTAACTCTAACGAATTCTGTCCAATCATTATCTTATTTGCTCTCTCTGCAGCATTTGATTCTACTAACATTTCTTTCTTTAAATATGTACTGAAATCTTTTAACTGTATAGTGTACCAATTTTCATTTTGTTACTCTGTTTTTGTTTGGTATTTTAAGGAAGCTTCATTTCTTCTTCTCTATTAAATATTGATATTCCTTGTGGTTTATTTTTCTTCTTCCATCTACTTTTAACATCATCCCTGGATCCAAAGATCCATCAGTGAAACAAGGTTTAAGGGGAAAACTTTAGTGTTCCCAGGGGGTTCAAACCTACCTAGGAGAAAAATACCCAAAAGCTATCCTCAAAGCACAAAGGCACAAAAATTTACTGTTTACTCTCCTTAAAAATGCACATCAGATGTACTTTAGCAAGAACAATTAAAAAAAATAGGAGAAGTTTTGGCAGAACAGGTTTTCTGCTAGACAACTGTGGTCGATTATATCATTTATTCAAAATTATTATTCTATTTATTATTATCCTACAGGGAAGTATGGTTTAATATTTCCCTGCAGGATTGTGTTTTCCCATTGACCTTTAGCTTGGCTGTGTGAATTCCTCTGCCAATTAAAAAATGATTTGATTGACATGTGAATCATCCAAGCCGAAAGTTTACATGCACTTGCATGGTCTGACTGCCTTTTTACTCTTCACCATGTGAAAAGCATGTACCTGATGGCAGCTATTCCTTTTGCCTGAGTTCTAGATTGAGACGACACACAGAGACAAGCCTTGCTAAGTGCAGTCGAGCCCAGATAACTCAGCACAGCTACAGTCAAATAGCCCTCATATAACGTGAGCAAGAAATATAGTTTGCTGTTTTAAAACACTGAAATATTTGAAATGTTTTCTATTATGGCAGAGATTGAGTAATAAAATATTAAAAATTAAATATGTAGTTAAATTTGAATGATTGTGTTGCTCAAACACAATGCACATTTAAAAATACTATTCATGGGGAAAAATATGTATAATTCAGTTGTTAATTGTATCAATTGTAATAGGTTTAAAATTCTCATGTGTTAACAAATACAACGAAGTGAGTTAATGACAGATAAAGCACATTAACTGCTTGATTTCACCTAAAGTGTAGTGAAAAGATATATTATTATTCATTTTGAAAATTGGAAAAATACTGGTTAAAATATAATTAATTATATATAAACAAGAAAAATAAATTATAAATCACTTGAAAATTCTACAAAAGAGAAAAAGTATAGGTCATATTGCCAATCATAGTAATCAAAATAATAGCAAAGATCGATAATGTATATTGATAATGATAATAATATTTAATGAAATATATAATAGCTAGCTCTTTTGCATGCCTGTCAAGCACTAAGTGTACAATTTAGAATTTTATGTGAATTTCCTCAATCCTTACAAGATTGTGAGTTAGGAATTATTACTAAGCCAGTTTAAAATTTTGGTTTACAAGACATAAATCTAAAATGAAATGGCTGTTTAAACAATAAAAATGTTATTTTCTCATATAACTGTTTAAATAAGAAAAACATAGGTATCACATAAATATTAGTGGTAACAGAATTAACATCACACTTATAAAGCAATGTAAGAATCTTAAAAGAGGAAAAGACTATCATTTTCCATTAATAAGCAATATGATGAATAGTGAAGATTAATCATGAATACTTATCTGTTTCTAATATAATATTAGAACATATAAAACTGAAACTATCAGAAGAAACTGATAGAAATGTAATATGGGTATAAGACTATAAAATGGTCGTAGTCTATAACAGATACAAAAAATATAGCAGACAAATATTAATAATAGTATATTTAGTAACTATGACTAGCACATCATAACTTATATAATACTTTACAGCGTACAGACATTTCAAAGAGTTCTAGACAATGACAAGTATTGAGAAAAAAAACAGACTTAAAAAATAAACTCTAGATACTTACGTTGTTTCCATATCTTTGCTATTGTGAAGAGAGCTGCAATGGGACAATGGGAGTGCCAATATCTCCTTGAGATTTTGATTTTATTTCCTTTGGATATATATCCAGCAATGAGATTGCCGTATCATATGGTAGTTCCATTTTTTGAGTTTCATGTTTTGAGAAACCTCCATACTGTTTTTCATAATGACTGTATCAATTTACCTTCCCACCAACAGTCTATAAGGGTTCTATTTTCTTGACACTTATGCCAACATTTTTCATCTCTTGCCTTTTCATAATAGCTATCCAAACAGGTGTGAAGTTATATCTCATTGTGATTTTGGTATGTGTTTCTCTAATAATTACTGATGTTAAGTACCTTTATATATGCTTGCTGTACATTTGTATGTCTATTCAGATTTTTATCTTTTAATCAGATTATTTGTTTTCCTGCTTTTGAGTTCTGTGAGATACTTACATATTTTGGATATTACCTCTTTCAGATATATGGGTTGCCCATACTTTCTGCAATTCCACAGTTTGCCTTTCCATTTTGTTGTTTCCTTTGCTGTGCAGAAGCTCTTTATTTTGACATAGTCCTACGTGTTTATTTTTTGTTTTGTTGTCTGCTTTCACTGTCATATTCAAAATATCACTGCCAAAGTCAATGTCAAGAAGATTTTGCTCTATATTTTCTTCCATAAGTTTTATAGTTTCATACCTTACATTTACATTTTTAATTCATTTTGAGTTGATCTTTGTATACAATATAAGGCAAGGGACCAATTTTATTCTTTTGCATGTGGATATCCAGTTTTTCCAACACCATTTATTGAAGACTTTCCTTTCCCCATTATATATCCTTAGCACCTTTGTCAAAGATTAATTGAACGTATGTTTGTGGGTTTATTTCTATTCTGTTCCATTAGTCCATGTGTCTATTTGTATACCAGTATTATACTGTTTTGATCACTACAGTTTTCTAATAGTTTGAAATCTGGGAATGTAATGGCTCCACCTTTGTTCTTCTTTCTCAAAATTGCGTTGACTGAGGGCTTTTGTGTGTGTGTGTGTGTGGTTTCATACAAACTTTAGGATGGTTTTTGTCTAATTTCTGTCAAAAAAATGCCATTGAAATATTGATAAGGATTGCATTGAGTCTGTAGATTGCTTTGGGTAGTACTGTCATTTTAATAATATTAATTCTTCTAATCCACAGAATAGCTTTCTATTTATTTGTGTCATTTAAAATTTCTTTTATTAATGCTTTATAGTTTTCAGTGTACACATCTTTCACCTCCTAGGTTAAATTTATCCATAAATATTTTGTGAATATATAAAGAAATTGTGGTACATATTATACAATGGGATATTTTTCAGCCATGAATAAGGAAGTCCTGCCATTTGTGTCATGAATGACCCTGGAGGACAGTAAGCTAAGAGAAGCCAGCCAGATACAGAAAGATAAATACTGTATCATCTCACTTAACATGTAGAATCTAAAAAGTCAAACTCATGGAAACATCGAATAGAATGGTAGTTGTCAGGGTCAAAGTATAAAAGGAAATGAGGAGGTGTTGGCCAAAGACTACAAACTTTCAGTTTCAAGATGAACCATATCTGGGGATCCAATGTACAGCATGGGTGGTG
This sequence comes from Propithecus coquereli, assembly GCF_000956105.1. Classification (NCBI taxonomy): domain Eukaryota; kingdom Metazoa; phylum Chordata; class Mammalia; order Primates; family Indriidae; genus Propithecus; species Propithecus coquereli. The sequence continues at coordinate 344,908 of NW_012148374.1, read as the reverse complement.
ATGAATGTGTTAATTTGATTGTGGTAATCATTGCACAATGTATATGAATATCAAATCATCCCATTGTGGACCATGAGGATATTCAATCTTTATTTGTTAAATACTTCAAAATAAACAAAAGTGTTTTGAAAAGAATTGTGCAATGTAGCTATCATATACACAACATTCTCTCATTGTTATCTTACAAAACCAGAAAGGAATAACCAGGTATCAATATTTAAAGCTCAAATCCTTGGTGTCTGTAAAAAATTAACAAGTTATACACAATTTAAAAAATAACAGAAT
>NW_012148374.1:340186-342856 GCF_000956105.1 Propithecus coquereli | reverse complement strand
GACATCTCAAAGAACTCAAAATAGAAATGCCATTTGATCCAGCAATCCCACTACTAGGCATCTATCCAAAGGAAAAAAAGACATTCTATAATAAAGACATCTGCACCTGAATGTTTATAGCAGCACAATTCACAATTGCAAAGATGTGGAAAGAACCCAAGTGCCCATCTATACATCAGTGGATTAATAAAATGTGGTATGTGTATACTATGGAATACTACTCAACTACAAAAAACAATGGTGAACTAGCATCTCTTATATTATCATGGATAGAGCTGGAGCCTACGCTTTGAAGTGAAGTATCACAAAAACGGAAAAACAAGCACCACATGTACTCCCCATCAAATGGTACTAACTGATCAACACTAAGGTGCTCACATGGAAGTAACATTCATCAGGTGCCGGTCAGGTAGGAGGTGGGTAAACTCAAAACTAATGGGTACGGAGTGCACTATATGGGGGAAGGGCATCCTTGTCGCTCTTGCTTGGGTGAGGCAAAGGCATTATATGTAACCAAAATGTTTGTACTCCCATAATATTCTGAAAATAAAAAAATAAAAATGATAAACATCAACCTAAAAAAAACAAAAAAACCAACGTAAGAAAAAACTAAAATCAACTACCAGTCAACTAAAACCAGGAAAGCTTAAGAATTTATAAAAAATTAAACATAATTGCTTGAAAAAAATAATAAGTAAATATTACCTGGTCTGGAAATTTTAATTGATAGACAAAAAAAAAAAAACAAAGACATGAAACAGACATAATTAGAATATTTTTAAAGTTCTCAATAGGTTGAAAATATAAGGAATATAGCTACAGTAAACCATACAATATATCTGATAGTCCAGTTGAAGCAGAAGATAGTTAGAAATATATGAATGAACATAAATTTCTCATTAAACAATATAATACCAAATAGACCAATAACCTTGGTGGATATTTTTAAATTAGCAAGTAATTACCTCCAAAAATTTTTTGGAACCAAATAATTTAATAGGAGAGTCATTTTTTGAGCTTTTATGAAATAGTTAATGTTCGTTTCAAGTAAATTTTTCTTAAGCATAGAAGACATAATCAACCCAATTTATTTGGGGAGAGTAGCATATCTTTTATATTTAAACATTAGAACACAAAAAGGTTCAAGACAAACTGCAATTAAGAACACATAAAAAAACATAAATTAAATAGAAACTTACAAGCTAGGCCATCTGATAATGAATTTTAGGAGATTTTTAAATCTACAATATAGGACAGTGAATTAAATCTAATAAATTTAATACATCATTAGATCTCATTAAAAGTATACTTTATGCTAAAAATGATTAATAAAGTTAAGTAAACACTGCTGTTACAAATTCTTAGAAATAAAATAGCTATCAGAAAAATGTAGATTTTTAAAGTGCACTAAAAAAGGCACTTACAAAACAACAGCAGAATGCATAGTCTTCTCAAGTGCACCTAGTACACTCACCAATATAGATGCCATTATAAAAAATGTATCATTTGGAAAATTTACTCAGGATGAAAATGAGCACATAAAATATTAATTTCTATTAATAAAATTAAACTATAAATAAAAAATTCTTCATGTTTCAAATCAGAGATATTTCAAATCAGAATTGAGTGATTTTTATTGCATTACCAGACAGGTTTGTCCTAGTGAAAACTAGGAAGGAATATACGGCCAAAGACAATGCTGGCTATTGAAAGAATGAAATTGCTTCATATTCACATGAACACGTGCCCTCCTAAATCCAATGTTTTTGAGAAACAACCAGAAATTGGTAAAGATGAATGACTTGAATCTGAACCAATACTTGGGACATGCTTTTTATGATTTTTATGTTTCTACTAAAAATTTTCAAGACAAAGATCCTAAATAATATTGTAAATACTTCCTGGGAAGAAGCACCAAAAGGAAGGAGAGATGGAGCGCTCATTGACTTAATCTCATTACAACCTTAGCTTTAAATATCATCTTACACATTGATGCAAACATTTACTTTTACTAACTTTTCATGTTAGAATAAATGAAACAAAACCAACAGAAGATCCAGTTTCAATCTTCTGCATGTGGTTATCCAGTTTTCCTAGCACCATTTATTGAATAGAGATTCTTTTCCCCAGTGTATATTTTTGTCAGCTTTGTCAAAGATTAGATGACACTATGAGAATGGTTTTGTATACGGGTTCTCAGTTCTGTTTCATTGGTCTATGTCTCTGTTCTTATGCCAGTACTATGCTGATTTAGTTATTATAGCCTTGTGGTATAGCTTGAAGTCTGGTATACAAATGCCTCCCAATTTGTTCTTTTTGCTTAAGATTGCTTTGGCTATAGGAGGTCTTACTTGGCTCCATATAAAGCATAGAATTATTTTTTTCTAGATCTGTAAAGAATGATGATGGTATTTTTATGGGGATTGCATTAATTCTGTACATCACTTTAGGTAGTATGGACATTTTAACAATATTGATTCTGCCAATCCATAAGCATGGTAGGGTTTTCCATCTGTTTACATCTTCTACCATTTCTTTCCTCAGTGTTTTGTAGTTTTCCCTACATAGGTCTCTCACCTCCTTTATTAAATATATTTCTAAATATTTAATTTTCTTTGATGTTATTGTGAAAGGTGTTACATCTTTGATTTGATTTTCAGTTTGATTGTT